>NC_056743.1:601771596-601866822 GCF_019279795.1 Protopterus annectens
CCCAACTGCCTCTACAGATGGACAGTCGGGCAACCCTTCAGGGGTGATGGAAGGGACGATCAGAGAAAGTTTCTCTGTCTCCATGATGCTACGGACCTCCTCTGCCTCTGGGGGAGGGTTGACCTTGTGCCTGAGGGAAACCTTTTCAGGATTTACAGAACCACATAAGGTTTTCCTTTCCTGCTAGCACCTAGTCAAAATCTCTTTGACCTGGGGTCCAAAAAGAGAAGAACCATCAAAAGTGACGTTAGTGAAGGAAGACTTGAAGGATTCCATAAAATTACAAAGAGGCATCCACGAATGTCTCCTGAGGGATATTCCTGCTGCGGCTTGCCCTACTCGCTCCATCTGCCGTGTATGGGATCAGGAGTTAGCTATAGAAGTAAGGGTGAAGAGCTGCGCAGAAACCTTATCCGTGGAACGCAGAGCTACTGAACCCTGGAGGGTGTCTCCTAACTCTTTCAGGAGATCCCTCTGAAGACTAGTAAAATGAGTCGGGTATTTCAGCGATCTTAGTGTAAATGCCGCCGAAGAAAAAGTACGCTTCCCGTACTTATCCATCATCCTGGACTCCTTGTTAGGAGGATGGATATTAGATGATGTCTCCGATAATTCCTTCTTGGTGGCTGCTGCTACCACCATAGCATCAACGGGAACTCCCTTACTAAGAAAAGACTTGTCCTCAAGTGCTGTCAAACTTATTTGGCCTCCTCGGAATGGGCTCCACTGAAACTGGAGAGGTCCATGCATTCCGCGATATGACCCCCAAAAGGTGGTCATAAAGCAGTGTCACCCAGGAGGTGGAAGGTCAGGAACCAAAGGCCTCAAGATACACTGATTCATCCTCAGTAGGGTTAGAGGTCTTCCAATCACCCCTCTAAGGATTTCAAAGATATCAGAAAAAGAGATATTCTCAGAGGGGGATCTAGGGGACCCTTCTAATTCCTCTAAATCAGTGTCAGAAGTGACAGACTCAGGTGAGTCGACATGCTTCCTCTTACACAGCCTCTTCCGAGGGAGCTTTCCAGTGGGATAATCTGGGAAGGTCTCAGAAGAGGGGGCACCCCCAATGGGGGCTACTTGGGCCTCTGGTTCCCTACGCTGTGGGGTGGCAGGGGGGAAGAGGTTGCTGCCTGCTGCTGGTGGTGGGACACAGGTTCCAATGGAATCGCTTTAGCAGAGGATAAAGCCTTCTCTATAGCTTCGAAAGCTCCCCCCCACTTTGAAGACCTTCGTTCTGAGGGGACAGATGGTTGACTCCTAGCAAGAGGGAACAGCTCTGAAGCAGAAGTGGGAGCTTAGCCGAGTCAAGCCGAGGCTCCAAGTGGGAGGGTCGGTTCCGACGAGAACCCAGGGTGACTGTCCCCCTTGAAATTGACACGAAAGCATCAGCTCCCAGGTCCCTCGGCTCCAGACTGAACCATCGAGGATAGGGTAATTGTCTCCAAGGAAGCAGGCTGAATCCCCGGAGCAGACGGGTCCACGACAACAGATGTCGATAAGGGGGTCGCTAGACCTTTGGGTCCAGCAGGGCCAATTTTCTTGCCAGAGCTGGATCCGAAAGCAACTTCTTCACCACCCTCTCGATGTCCTCATCTGATAGAGTCCTGGAGGATCTGGTGGAGACAGAATGAGATCTCCTTCTCTCCAAAATAGGAGATCTCAAGGTGGGAGACAACCTCGATTTCAGGTAAAATGTTCGGTACTGAAAGTAGTTTCGGAGCAGAGGAAACCAATGGCACCTAAATGGATGAAGCTGAGTCAGAACAGGAACTTCTTGGCTCTGACGCTTTAGTCTTTTTAGTCAGCTCCGAAGCCGGGCCGATTTTCTCTTAGAGGATTTTGAAGCTGCCTGACCAAGTTCCAGCTGTTCCTGGAAGGAACTGGTCATGAGACCCCTATCTATGAGTTTCCTCTTTCTCTCATTTAAAACTCTAGTGCCAAATGCGTGACAAAACGTGCAGGGTTCCTGCAAATGGGCTTCACCAAGGCAATACACGCAACTGGTGTGGCTGTCTGTAAGAGGCATTTTCTGCGCACTCCTATCACACTTTTTCAACCCTGAAGGGCGATTATCTTTTTGCTCCCTATCCTTATCTTTTGACATTTCGAGTATCAGGAAAGATAAGTTAGGTAACACTGAAGTATTAACTACAACAATAAAGACAGGAAAAGAGAAGATAAAAAAAAAAAGTTAACAGTCACAGACACAGGGAGGAAAGGCCCTCTAACTTAAACGGGCACTATGGCCCTCTAACTTAAACGGGCTGTACAGTCCTATGGGGGGAATAGGGGTTGAGAACTTTCAAAACAGTCACACAAGAGACAATAAACTATATATATATCCAAAAGGATAGAAAAAGTAGGAGAAAGACTAAATTTAGCAAAAAATAGTTTTACTTAGCCAATGAGCCAATAAGACACAACCTCGAAGCTTTCGCGGCAAAAGAGATCTGGGGATTTGCCATGAGGCACCATGGGATAGGGACTAGCCTCAAGCCAGTAAAAGCTCTCGAGCTTTAGTATTAGCCCCAAACCCATCCAGCAAGAATTACGGCGAGATAGGACTACATAACATCATACATTTAAACGTTTACACTCCACTAACCCAACTATTGTGATGAGATGCAGGTCATTTGATCCTATTCATTACAGAAACTATTATTTACAACTTAAAGAATAAATAATAAAACTATACCCTTTTATCTCAATCAATAAAAACATTTTAATAGAAGACTTAAATTGAAAGTAACTATGAATTTTATATGTAACGTGCACTATAAAGGTAGCATATATAAATCCCTTTTCCATTAGAATTTATAACACTATTTTCCTAGATTTTAGAATTTCAGTTTATATGATACATTTTCTTCTCTTCCCCCCTTCTTGCAGCATATACTATTGTTGAGACAACTGCTGGGTTCAATGAACAACAATTCCAACATAACCCCCATTCCTCAACAGAAAAAGCAACTACTTCAAAGATGACACTAAATATAACTGACATTTTGACTAAACATGAATCACTAAAACCACCAGAAGCTTGGGTAACATGTTTCCTTAAAAATAAACAAATAGATATTTGAAATGGAATTTAGTGCTCCTTCGCTTGGCAGCACATTAACTTCCTGAATTACTCTCAGCCTGCAATACAATGATATCTCTTAACATTCTGTCCAATGCGCTGTCATTAAATTAAGACAGGACTACAGGTGTATATACCAAAATCTCCAAACAAGCACTTTGCCTGTACAGGAAAAAGAAGAACAAAGCTAGCCCCACAACTGTCACCATTGCCACTGCAACATACCAATGTTAATTTAAAATCAAAGGCCATATTACTTCATAACAATATATGTGAAAAGTTTAAACTTGGTAAGTTAGCTCAGCAGACCAAAGTTATAAGTTGTCAATTAGCCCCCATAATAAAGTCTTGCAGCCAACTTTCTTAGTCTCCATCTACACTACTGAGGAAACCATCACCACAGTACAATTCTCCAGGGAAAATATACACCAGGTCTAGCTCCTCTACACAAAACTCCCTCCTTAGTCTCACTTCAGTGACAGCAGCAGTTAAATCATTCAATACTGACTAATCCATGTTTGGGAGAAACATGCAGCATTCAAACAACCGGACAAGCTGGAGCAACAAAACCACCAGATAACCCCCCCCCCTTTTCACTCTTCCCCACCCCAAACACACACGCAATGCTTCAAAGGTGCCAAATGCAACTATGTGCAACAGTGCTGCAGAGGTCCCCAGGTCTGCATCTCAACCTAGGTATATGTATAAGAAAAGCCACTGGAAATGCAGAAATCTCCAATTGTCCTACCAAAGTACTATTTCTAATCTGCAAACCACGTCTAGAGAACTTGTAGTATTTGGTAGCAGATTCATCACCATCCCAAATATCAAACACAAATTTGATGATTCATATTACCCAGTATATGTCAGAATGCTTTGCCACAGACTTGCTTTTAATTTCATGTACACATCTTGAACAAAATTTAAGACTGAACTTATGATACAGTCTGCAGTTTACTTGAAATGCAGGTGTAATTTAACAGTAGCTTCAACTGGCTGGTCCACTTCATACAATCCTAGTTAAGTAATAATGTATATGATAATTTGAAATTGTTTATTTATAAATTTTACCTTAACTTTGTAGGACACAGTGAGGCATATGCCCCCTCTGACCCCATTCTTAACATTTGCCTTATTAATGTATGGTCTTACGATTTCCCCAAAACAACAATGAGGAAACCACATCAAAGCAACCACCAAAAAGCAGCCAATATCCATAAATCTATTACCCTGCCGATACATCCCACACTCTTACAATTGCGAAAAAAGTATTGCTCCCATCACAGCAAAACACAAAGCCCACAAACCATATGCAGTCAAGCAAAACCGTGCTTGAATCCAGTCTTCCATGGCAACCAAAACAGGAATTCTCCTTACTTCACACCAATAGTCCAGGTGACGTGCGACAGAGAATTCAACATTTTTTTTGCTTTTGTGAATACAATACTGCTTAAAGTTGTTGGGAACTTACGTAAGAAGCATCCACTCGTGTGTGAACGCCAAGCTGCCCTGCCTATATCAGAAGAGGACCATCCCTACTAATCTAACACAGTCCTAGTAATGAGCATTAATTTATTTAAAACAAAAAAAGTATGTCTTTTTAATATATGTGCTTATTTGTAGACTGTAAAGCTGCCTGTGCACCGCTTAGCAATTTCTCTGCCACCCCCCCCCCACTTCTGTAATCTTCTCTCAAGATTAGTTTTCCCTGCCTCTCTGTGGAGCATCTACAACTCATAATTAACGCCAATAACTAACATCAGTTCATTCCCTCACTGGTTTATAATAAAAACTAAAAGTTAATACAGATAAAATCAGACAGAATTTCATAATTAGTTAATATAGCTACTTTATTCACAACTTACACTTCTTATTTTCCGACTGCAGATAACATTCCTTAAGTGCTAAACTTACTGTTTTCTGCTGATTGATTGTCTCTGGTCCATCTAGCTTTCCCTTCTCCCGATGTTATTTCTTACTTTCGTTTTGAAGTTCCCATAACACATTGTGGCATTTAAAATTCTCCCACTGGCATTTGGCACCATCTTGTCACTCTCGAATTCTCCTCTCTTCATACCACAAGCCAAGGTGACGTGCGGCAGCTATTTAAACAATTTTTATGTTTTTGTGAATACGATGCTGCTTTAAGTTGTTTCAAACTTATGTAAATTAACTACTACACATACAGTGTCTCGCTCTACCCATTTTACTACCATTATATCAGTAAATCTTGTATTGTGTACATTTGTTTATGAGCTGGGTTTTTTTCTGAATATCTGCATTGCTATTGTGCTAAGTTTTCAAAATTTTCTACTAGAAATTGTGCCCTTCTTATTTGTAGTTCTGCTTATGGATGTCTTAAGTGAAAGGGTTCATTTTTGTTTATAGACTTTACAGTTTATGTAAAACTTTTAGCGCAGTTTCCTTTATTACACTGAAGCAATGGTTGCTTTAACCACCCGTTTTAGCCATCTGGTTACTTGCACCACCTGTTTTTGCTGCTTACATTTACTTAAGCATTGCAGATGTATGTTGCAACTGTTAATACTGTTGTTTTTTTTAGTTGCACAGTCTTTAGACAACCTATTTTATGACTGAAATAGGTGACTGTACAATACTTTTTCTCAGTTGATTTTCACTTCATGATTAATTTAGGTGCTTGGAATTTTTTTTAAATGTTTTAAACATGCTGTACATCTCTGTTTGAATGACTAAGGATATACGTTCTTCTCTAATAATGTATTAATTTCTGTAATAACCAACTAACTTTTCAAACAAATTTTTAGGTGTCTATTCCCTCATTTAATCTTCTGACTCCAGCTGCTCTGTTAAACACTTGGAACCCACACTCTATTACCTCTTATATAAATCTTAGCTGTACTTTGTCTGTAGCCCTCTGTATCCTCACTACTACTCTAACCCTCCTGGCTGCATTTACATTTAATTCGGTTATCTTCTCGCCTTCCTTACTCCTAAGTACGAAGCATCCAGTCATATGGGCAAACACCAAGCTGCCCTGCTTATATCAGAAGCGGACCATCCCTACTAATCAAACACAGCCCTAGTAACGAGCATCGACTTATTTAAAACAAAAAAAAGTATGTATTAGTAATATTATATGTGCCGGTTATTTACTTGCAGATTGTGAAGCTGCCTGCGCATCACTGAGCAATTTCTCTGCCATCCTTCCCCCTACTGTTATCTTGTCGCTGCCTCAAGATTAGTTCTTCCCTGCCTCTCTGTGGAGTATCTACAGCTTATAATTAAAGCCAGTAACTAACAGCAGTCTATTTCCTGACTCTGGTTTAGAATAAAAAAAAGAAGTTATGTTCTTACCATAACGTTCCATCTGAGTTGTCGATCTTCATTAATTCTTGACTGTTGGGTTCAGTTCTAAACCCTTCGAACTGACTTGGCTGTTATATCAAGCTCACGCCAGCCAAAAACTCTCAAGCTAAGGCTGCCATACTGCCTCTCTTCCCTTTACTTCAGATCGAGTTTGCCTATCATTAAGAAATTATGGAAACTCTGAGCAACAACCCTATAACACCCCCAGGACTAGTTCTGAACCTCCAGGAGTCCTTAAGATTGGGCAGAAGGTTGGGATGTCAAGAATGCATGAAGATCAACAACACAGATAGAACGCTATGGTAAGAACATAACTTCTTTATCTGATGTTGTCGATCTTCATTCATTCTTGACTGTTGGGACAGAGTCCCCAACTACTTCAGATCCCGGGTGGCCCTAAGGAAGGACATTCCTGAGCACCACAGAGCCAAAGAATGCTCTTCCCCTGGAGACAATGTTTAATTTGCAAGGAGTGATACAGGTATAAGGAGCAGCCCAAGCTACGACTGCGCATATGTCTTCCACAGAAGCTCCGGAATGGAAGACTACAGAAGTGGAAACGGATCTTGTTGAAAGAGCTCTAACTTTTGTTAGTAGGTTGAATTTATTCTGACTGTATATAAATGTAATGCAGTCTCTCAATCATTTTGAAAAGGTAACCTTTGAAACTGTTTTACCCAATCTGATACCTGAAAAGGATACAACAAGTTGTTCTGATTTTCTAGAGGATTTTGTTCTGTCCAAGTAAAAGCATAATTGTTTGTGGACATCCAACAAATGCAAGCAGTACTTGCCTTTGTTTGAAAATTTTGGAAAGAAGACTGATAAGTCTTGTGAAGATAGGCGAAGGCTGCCAGCCTAGCCAGACAGAATTTTTCAGACAATTCTCTCTTTTGTAAATATTAATATATGCCACAGGCTTGTTCTCTTAAATGGAAGAAAATGCTGTTAGATGTGGAACTGCAAAAATGGAACAGTGCACTCTGCTGTAACAAAGCTGGTAAGTCAAGCATAGTGAAATTCTTTGATCTAAAACTAGGAGCCGAGATGTCTATAGGGAGCCATTCTGCCTATTGTTTTGATGCCAGAGTTAATGGCTATAATTTACATGTATAATTTTTTTTATTGCTCTGGCTTCCTGACCAGCTGCAAGATCAAAAGGGCTATTAAGCTCTGAGAGTCTGTTAGCCTGGGAACCAGAAAGAAATGATGTAATCTGAAATGAATCAGTGGTACTGTTATCAATTTAAGGACAGAAAATATCAGAGCATTTTAGCATTTGTCTTGAGAACATCCAACATCATCAGCACTGTCTTGCTCTATATGCAAGTAGGAGTTTAGAACTGTGTTTTCTCTTATAGCTAGGAAATAGGAAGATTAGACTAGTTTGTTTTTCCTGTGATGTCAGAACTATTATACTGTATATTTTAAGCATTTCTCTGTGATCTCTGAATTCCTGACTAGCACTGTGCAGTAAGAAGTATTGTGTTTTTATTATTAAATATTTTTTAAACTTTTCAACTGTGGCTGTTTTGTGTAGAGATAATTTAATCTCCAGAGTACACTGCATATATAGTGATACTGTACAGTCACTCCAAATAAGCCTCGACTATTCAGTTGCACTTACCATTTGGATAATATTGCACAGTATAATTGGACACCCTTTCATAAGGGCCTTTTGGTAGCTGATAAATATTAGTGGGTGGTGGCAAGTGGTACTACCGTATAGTCTGGGTAAAAGGGGCACAGCTGGAGAAGCTGTGCCAGCCTTCCCCAGGGGTGTCTGTGTGGTTGTATATAACTCTTAAGTGTGTGTGTGTCAGCTAATTGGGCAGGAACACGAAGTTCTGGTTGGACAGAGAGGGTGCTGGAGGTTTTAGCTTGCCCACTAGGCTGAGATCTGGACCCTATAGCAGTGCCAGTGGGGAGTCTTACTGGGGACCTGGAGAGAAAGGGAGAAACCAGCCCCAGACTGATTGTGATCTCTGTGTTCTTCAGGGAAATTGTACTTTACTGTGTGTGTATTCATTACCCTTTCCCTATAGGGACACCCCTCATTGGTGTTAGTGGTGAGGATTGAGGCTCCTTGATTGCTGGGCCAAGTGCACAGGTGTCACAAGTCTATGGTCTGATTGATAGTGGAGTCTGACACCACTTTAGGAAGGAAAGAGGGATTAGTTCTGAGTGATAATCATTCTTTGTGGAAAATGATATATGGATGATTCACACACAGAACCCATAACTCTGAAATTCTCCTAGCAAAACTGACAGCTACTAGGAAGAGGGTCTTCCAGGATAAAAACTTGAGGTCACAGGTGGCTGCTGGCAATGTAAGACCAAGGTTAAATCCCAAAGCACTATAGGATCTTTGAAAGATGGCTTCAAATGCAGAGCGCCCTTAAGGAAGGTTTTTGCAAAGATGGTGAGACATCAAAGAATGATCATCAAATCTGTTATGGAAATTCAAAGTGGCAGCTAAATGAACTGTAATGGTAGAAGGTGAGGCTCCTGACTAAAATAAGGTGGCTAAGTATTCCAGGACCTTAACAGGAGCAGAGAAAGGATCAAAACCGTTTTTATATGACCAAACAGAAAATCTCTTCCATTTGCTAATGTAAATTCTTCTGGTGCACGGTTCATGAGAAGCCAGAATTATCTTTTGCACTGAGGAGGACAAACATTTTCACCTGGCCATTATTGGAAGTGGAGAAACCAAGCCGTCAGCTTGAGATGTTGAAGGTTGGGATGGACCAAACCCAGAGGATGACATAACAGATCTGGAGTTGGATCCAGAGTCCAAGGGTGGTGAACCAGGTGAGGCCAGAGAAAGGGAAACCAGCATACATTAGTCTCTGGGGCCAATCGTGGAGAAGTGCATTTCTCAGGGACTCCCCACGAGGGGGGATTAGGGCAAAGTAGCTGCTGTTTATGGGAGAGGCAAACAGGTCACAGCAAGGTTGAGCCCGTCGACAAAAGATTCTCATCACTATGTTGCGATTGACAGATCACTCATGAAGTAGAAGGATACATCTGCTTAGCTTGTCCTCAGTTACGCTGGAATTCCCCAGAATATGCATTGCTATTAGAAAGCGGTTGAAGGCGACTGCCCATTGCCAAACTCTTAGAGCTTCCCTACATAGAAGGTAGGATCTGGTTCCCCTGTTTGTTTATGTACCAGACTACTGAAATGTCTGAATGGACAGCAATCGTTCCTGAAGGAAGGGCAGACTGGAATGCTTGCAATGTTAAAAGCACTGCTCTCTGTTCTAGGACACTGATGTGCAGAATGACCTCTTGAGGGGACCAAGCACCTTGGATAGTCTTTCCCTGAAAATGCTACCCCCACCCTATCAGGGAAGCGTCCGTTGTCACTACGGCCTTGGGCTGAGAGGGGTAGAAGGGACAACTCCATAAATTCTCTTCTGACTTCATCTACCAAGACAAATCCTTTTTGCAATGCATCATTATTAGAACTGGACGAGACAGGGGTGAGTTAACAGTGATCACTGACACGCCAAGAGACACAGAAAGAGCCTCATGTGGTACCTCACCAGGGAGACTAAAGCGATTGTTGCTGCCATGGACCAAAGAAGTTGTAGAACTAAACGAGCAGGAACTTTGTCTTAAGAGAGTATAACTTGAAGTTGCTACCTCAGCTTTAACAGCCTATGATGAGGAAGGGAGGCCAGATAAGATTTTGTATTTAGTTTTCCCCTGATGAATTCAAGATCCTGTGTGTGAGATGGTTCTGATTTTTCTTTGTTGATTGAAATGCCTAGGAACTTGGCAAGGTGTAGAACAGAGTCTATGGTGCCAAGCAGTAGATGCCTCGTGGGGGCAATGAGACAGTAGTCTAGATACGGAAACACACAGAATCCCTGTAGCATTAAGTGAACTGCTACAACTGCCATGCATTTGGTAAACACCCTGGGGGCTGTGATGAGACCAAAGGGCAGTGTTCGAAATTGGTAATGACTGGCTCCTAGCCGGTGGCAGAGATATCTTATGGAGCGTTTGAACATCTTTAAATGATAATACACATCCTGAAGAGCTATACAGCATATCCAATAGTCTTTCTCCAGAAATGGAAGGCTAGACAGAACCGTGACCATCTGGAATTTTGTCTGTTGCACAAATTTGTTCAATACACTGAGGTCCAAGATCGTTCTCCAGTCCCCTGTCTTTTCTGGTACTAAAGAATCTTGAGTAAAATCTGGATCCTATCTGATCTGCTTGGTTGACTTTTTTTTGAAGCAGCTTTTGAATCACTGGTGCTGCTATAGCCCTCTGACTGGGTGGAACATCTGGGAATCACCTTTGTGGTTTGGGAAAAAGATTGAAGAGAATGTGATAATCTTTGGTAATTATTCTCTGTACCCAGGAATCCAATGTTATACAGTGCCAGGTTGCATGGTGCGGAGAACATCTTTCCCCAAATGCTTCCAGAAGTAAGCAAACGGGCTGCCACTCAGAAGCGCTGGTAGGACTGTCCAGTAAAAGAATCCCTGGAACTCTGGTTGCACAGACCCCCCTCTGCCACAGGAAGGGCATTTTCAGAAGAGTTTCCCCCACTGCCCCGGGGGGGGGTGGTACTCACCATGTGTATCCTTGTGAAGGCCCTGGGGTCTTTTTGAACCACATCTTTCCACTCCTCTGATTTCTGGAGTAAGGCTGTTGAGGAGGGGAAAAATGCATGCCCACAGCAGAAAGAGTCTTCCCATTCTTCTCACACCTGGCTAATATGTCTCTGACTTTTGGGTCAAACTTTGAAGTAGCATCCACAGGGGCACTGACAAAGGAAGACTTGAAGGGGGTCCACAAAATCATACAAGCACATCCAGGCATGGCACCTAATGGCAATGCCTGTGTACCCACTACTCTAGATATCCCTTTGGCTGCATACGCAATAAGCCACATAGACGAATTAGAGATCAACTCTAGGGTGGCAATCTGGAAGGCAACCTTATCCCAGACCTCTTCAGACACTGCTCCTGCCAAGGTATCAAAGTTCAGTTATCAGATCCCTTTGGAGTCAAGTGAAGTGTGCCAAAAAATTCAAGGACCGAATAGCAAAGGTTTCTGAAGCAAAGTCCCGCTTCCCAAATCTGTCCATTGTCCAAGACTCATGGTTTGAAGGATGGACAGTTAAACTCTCTTTGGCGGGTTCCTTTTTTGTGGCTGCCGCTACCACCATGGCATCCTCTAGTAGATCCTTTGACCAATGGGGCTAATCCTCAGGGGCTGAAAGAATTTTGTCCAGCCTCCGGGGAATTGGCACTATGGTGCCAGAGGCCTTCCATGCATGTTGCATGATGAGTTTGACTAGTTCATCAGCAGACAGGGTCACCAAAGTAGATAGCGGGGCACAAAAAGCCTGCAAGAAAACAGATGCCTCGGAGGATGGGTTTGAGGGCTTCCAATTACCAGTCTGTTTTAAAATTTTTAGTACGTCTCCAAAGGAGACATCTTCAGGGGGGGGACCATGGGGATCCTTTCCCTTCATCATAATCTACATCCTCAGTGATTGATTCTTCTGAAGAACCTAAGTGCTTCCTCTTGCACGTTCTCTTATTGGGTGGCTCCTCAGATGGAAGATCTGAGGAGGACCCTGAACTAGTTTAACTTGCTACTCTCTTGCCCGCTGTCCCAATGTAGCAGATTGTGGCAGCTATGAACCAGAGGGAACAAAAATATGGCACTCCAATGGGGATGGTACCAACTGTAAGCCTGCTGAGGGTAGAGCTCTCTCCATAATCTGGAAGGCAGGCCCACCTGAAGAGGGATGGGAGCCCAGAACCAAGAAAGACAACCTCGGAACTGGAGTCACACCCAACTCTGAAGAGCAGCCTCCCAGATCAAGAGCAGAGAGAGGATTTGAAACTACCAAAGAACAGAGAGCCGTACATGGTGCCATAGAAAAAAACTGAGCCGATCCAGGGATCCCAGAACTGGCAGCCAAATCTTGGTCCCGTGGGTGTGACTGTTCCGATGGAGCTGAAGACTACAGAGTAGGTTCCAGCACCGAGGTGAGATCAAACGTCGGTACTGAAGCATTTCACAAAGGGAGTGTCAAAGTAATGGGCTCCAAGACCTGGGGAGAGGTTTTAGGAGAAATATATGTAGGAGTCTTGGGAGAATAAGCTTCAGCTCCAGGAGGGAGGGGAGGTCCGAGAAGGTGCAGGGAGGTGTCTGGCTACCAACAGCTGATCCACTAATCTAACTACATCCATTTCTGATGGACTGCTGGAGGAACGGATGGACATTCCTGAAGGAGATTCAGGACTTTCTACAAAGGGACTAAACTGCTGACTCAAGAAGGGGTCTACTGAAGGGGAATATCTAGTCCTGGGGGTACTTAGCTTCTCAACCTTCAGCACCATAGACTAACAGGAGAAGGAACAGCAATATTTGAGGCGAGAACTACTGGTGCTGGAGAGGTCATCTGCGCCAAAGTCGTGGCTGATACAGAAGGTGCCTGGATAGATTCAATGGTAGACAGCACCATGGGTGATTTTATTGTCTTCAAGGCCGGAGCTGAAGTCAGTGCAGTCTTTGAAATTTTTGGTTTCGGTTCTGAAGGCAGAGTCTGAACCGGAAATTGAGAGTCTTAGATTTGTGCACCTTGGGCGAAGATGGCACGGAATTGTTCCGTTTTTTTGACTTAGTCTTCAGGGATTTTGAAGTCTCCACCTCAGAGATACATTCACCAAAGGGACATTCAGAAAGCCCTTAAGAATCAACTTATTACACCTTATTGCAAGAGTTCTAGCACTGAAACCTTTGCAGAGTTCACACTGAGGTTGAATTTCCAGATGAGGGACACCTAAACAAATGCATGAAAGATGCCCATCCAAACTGGGCATCTTTCTGCCACAGTCCTTACAGTGCTTAAACTTGGAGGTTCCTTTCTGCTTTTCCACCTTTTGTTAAAACCAGTAAACAGCATGCCCACACAGAGTCACGAACAAGGTAGGGCAAGATGAAAGATATATTTTTTTAACTATGCCAACAATGGTATATCATGGCAACCCAAAAAAGGGGTAAAGAAGAAGGGAGAAAGGATACCAACGATGCTATCAAGAATTGCAGTCAGTAAGACGGGAGGAGAGGCCTAATACCAATGATGGTAAATTAGAAATATCTTGAGGGAAAAAACAGGGATAAAGGATATCAATAGAGTCACACACACCAAAAGACAACTGTAGAGTAGAAAAATACTACAGAAAAAGGTAGAAGATAGCTAAATATCAAAAAATACGAGCACTTCGCTGAGAGCAATGGCTGACACATCCAATTTTCTATGCGGTAAACAAGATCTGAGGTAAAGGGAAGAGAGGCAGTATGAGCAGCCTTGGCTTGAAAGTTTTTGGCTGGCACAACCTTGATATAATGGCAGAGTCGGTTCTGAGGGTTTGGAACTGAACCTAACAGTCAAGAACAAAAGAAGACTGATAACATCAGATCTAAAAGATAATACAGATCAAATCAGACAAAGTTTCATAATTAATGTAGCTACTTTATTTACAACTTACACTTCTTTTCTGACTGCAGATAACATTCCTGAAATGAGAAACCTACTGTTTTCTGTTGACTGACAGTTTCTGGTCCATCCCGGTCCACTCTGGCTCGTTCCTCTTCCCTATCACACCCCCATTTCCACCCACCACCATTTCAATTACATTTATTCTCACCCTAGCTCCACCCATGATTACAACTCCACCAATCATACAGAGCCCAAACCATTCCCACTTGAATTCATAACTCACCAGCACCCACTCATCACCTGTAACTGCCTAATACCTCCACTTTATCTATCCCTTTCCCCTGACATCTACTTACCCCAAATATTGTCTATTTCCTGATACTGACAACTTTACATTCCTTTACTCAAGTATCCCACTCTTCTCACTCTCTCGCATCTCTCATACTACACTCTTCACCCTTTTTCTATCCTTCTATATCCTACTCCACCTAACAATTTAAATGGCTTATACAAATATTACAAACCTAAAACCACATCTACCCAACCGCAGTTTCTTGTGAGCGTCTCTAAAATATCTTCCAGTCTATATGCAACAGACACAAATCTATACACCAAAGTAAAAATCCTTACCCTACAAGACAAACACAATGTAAATTCTGTTTTACACCATCAATGCAAAATACCAAAGAAACAGCAACCCATTATTCTCTTACATACATATTCTAACCTAACCAAATGCAGTGACATACATCCTAACCCAGGTCCCATTGCTTCCCCTTACAACCCCCCCTCCAACTCATTTAAATAACTTAATTTCATTACCCTTAACATTCAAAGTATAAAATAAAATCACAGACTTACATGCCTGGATAGCTCACAATAAACCAGACATTATAGCTGCTACTGAGACATGGTTGAAAGCTTATATAAAAGACTATGAATTCCTACCTCCAGCCTATGCCTGATTAAGGTCAAGCTAGACCCTGTATAAAAGGTGGAGGTGTGGCACTAATTTATCCAAGCACGTTTACTGTAGTACCATACACTAAATCCATCCCACAATTCTCCAAGTCGAAAATACTAACATCCTTCCTAAAACTGAACTGCAAGGATCTTTGCATAATAGTCTTATACATCCCTCCAGGCAACAACATTCCCATATTAGAAGAATTCATGTCTTGGACAACAAATAACAATGAAAATCATCTTGGGAGATGTAAATATTAACTGGCTTGATATCTCCCAGCAGCACCCATCCTCCAATATCAACCTCTACAATTTCATCCATGTAATTAGCAATATAACAAGATCCAAAAAAAACAATGACAGTGGTTCAGTCTTGGACTGAATCATTGGTCTACAACCCAAATAAAATCTCCACCACAGGGACACTTCCCAATAGTATTAGCACCCATCGACCCACCTTTACACTTAGCAAAAACTCCCCAACACCAGGTAGACACCACTATAAACAAACTAGATAATTATCCCACTTCTGCCCAATAACTTTTAATGAAACTTTACAAAGCATCAACTGGGAAGGACAAAAAGTCCTCCCCCTCAATAAGGCAGTTTACATCCAACTCAAAATTTCTCAAGATCCTAAACTATCTAGCCTCACTCCAAAAAAAGAGAGTAAAAAACAAATTATGCCAGTTGGCTCACTAGATCCACCAAGCATCTTATGACTGCTAGGGATAAAGCCTGGAAACTATGGCAAAAACACAAAAAACTTCTGACCTCTCACAATACAAACTGCTCTGTAATCAAGTAAAGTGTCTAGTCATCAAACGAGCACTACCTTAAGTCTCCAAAGCCAACTTAAGCAACCCCCCCCCCCCAAAAAAAAAAAAATCTGGGCTTCCATCACTTCATTATTAAACCCAGGCTCAAATTATAACCCTTGTCCAAATACAGATAAAACATCCATAGAAATAGTCTTACTATTCAACTCGTACTTCAACACCATTGCTAATCTCACCAGCACCTTTCTACAATCCATCACCCTCAAACACATCCACTCATAACGTATTTAATTCCCCTCTTCTCAGTTTTTCTCTTTCACCTCTACCCACTGCCACCATAAAAAAACTGCATCTTAAACTCAAACCTTGCAATAAACACCCCAGACAACCTACCTGCAGAATTCCTTCCACTATCAGCTAACTCTATTGCTTATCCCTTAAGTATACTTCTTAATATATCTATTCATGAGTCCCACATATTTACAGTCTGGAAAAAAAAGCATATATTATTCCTCTTCATAATGGTACTAACACAGACATTTCCAACTTTCGTCCCATTTTTATTCTCTCACCCACCTCTAAGACCTTGAAAAAAAGCATTCATACTCAACTTCTTAATTATTTCATTCACAACAATATCCTCTCCCCCAGCCAGCATTGTTTTAGGCCTGGCCATACAGCCCTATCGTTCATGGACACTGTTAACCGGCCCCGGATGCTGGAAAAATTGTTTCTTCACTTTTCCTCGACTTATCCAAGGCCTTTGATACAGTCTCCCACTCTCTCATTAAACTCTCTAACATAGGCATATGTCCCCCAAACTTAAACTGGCTCACAAACAACCTCACAAATAGGCAACAATCTACTAAGTGGCAAGATTATTTCTCCCTATTCCCTGCCACAACTACAGCTGTTCCCCAAGGATTTGTACTTGGCCCTCTCATGTTCAGTATATTTATCAACTTCCATACCACACTTAGTTAGGGCACTGTCAACCAATACACAGATGACTACCATTTCATTTTTAGACTATGCGGCTAGAACCTATGTAATCAAATGCATCCAAACTAGTTATATGCTACTCCTGTGTAATATCACACTATCCCTTTACTATACGTGATATTGTACTCTGATTCACCTTGCTTGATCTATATTCAGTAATATCCTATGTCACTCAACTGTTCTACTCACATATGGTATGTACTTAAATTTATCTATTGTAATCCAGTGGAATCTACTCTACTGTATGTATTGTTGACATTTATTGTGGAGATTTTCATGTTAATCTATTGAATTATATATTTTCTATGTTATGTATTTTTACATTTAAAACAGAGATTTTCTCCCCAGGCCTCTACTGAAAATGGGCTTACTACAACCCAGTGGACTATCCCAGTAAATAAATATATAAATATGCACTTGATCACACAACCAATCCACCACATAACTAAAATGAGAGAGGAAAAGAACACAAAAACAAAACACAACACATCTGTAGCACAAACAATACTAAGTTTTTTTTCATAAAACAGAGCCACATTTTATATATATACATATATATATACACATATACATACATATATATATATATATATATATATATATATATATATACATATATACATATATATACATACATATATATATATATATATATATTTTAAAAAATACACTAATTTTCCAGAATGGGTATCGACTATAAAAATATATAAATTTTCCTAATAAAAGATTAATCATTCCTGACTTCCAATATTATCTACTATTTAATTTCATGCCATAGCTCACACATATAACTATTTATTATTCAAAATGTACAAATATCAACAGATACAACATACCAACACTCAGTACATGGACATGCTTACTAGTCAAATATCCATACATACATAAATACATACACATACCCATGCGGATTTACATATGAAGACATATAAACATGAGATGAAAAAAATGTATACAATTTTACACATTTTAAGATGTAAATGAGAGAATAAAAAGGGTGGTTTTACCTCAGTTCAAAATAAGTTGTATTGAATGCCCTAATTAAATACAACAGTTTATTCATTTATCTTTTAACTTTTTGTTCTTTTCATTGGTTTTCCAACCATTTCTTTCAGCACATCTCTTCAGTGACTAAATGCTTTAATTCATGTCATCAGCATGGTCTAAAAATCTTTTTTTTTCCCTTAATGAAATCATCATCATTCTCCAAATAATAATCAAATGTTTTCTGTCCATTCAGAAAAAAAAAACTCTTAGCTTGTCAGACAACAATAGATATGTTTCAATTCCTAGTTTTCCAGCCCTTTTAATAATAACAAAGCCATATTCTTTGTTAATCACTGAATAATAATACTCATTTGTCAAATTCTGGTTATGTTACTGCCCATTTTAATATGAGAGTTTGACCATGTAGTCTTAAATACCAATTCCCTATCTTGACAGGAAATAAATCAGACAATGACAAACCTTGGCAGATAGTTTTTCTTGTAGAAAGATTTGTTAAGGATCTAGGAGCTCTCTCAGTCCCAAAGGATAAAGCCTCTAGTAAGTTTAGAATTTTTGGAAGCAAAGTGATTCAAGGAATTTACTGTACTTCTTTTTGTATTTCAGGTTGTTCTTCTTTCGGCTATTCCCGGTTAGGGGACACCACAGCGGAACTCCGGACCGCTAATGATTGGCAGTAGATTTTTTTACAGGTGCCAACTCGACACCTAACTTTCAACGAAGGCACGCCCATTCTACGCATGTCTTTCGAACACCACTCGACCGCGGGGAGGACAAGCAGACTCCACACAGAAGGCGCTCCAGCTGAGAATCGAATGAGAGAACCTCTTGCTGTGAGGTAACAACGCTACCGCTGAACCACCGTGGGTTGATAAAATCTATTATTTCTTCTAAATCTATTTTCAAGATTATCAATTTTGTCTATACTAAATTATTTTTCTTCAAAAGAAATGCAATACGTTTTCTTCCTTCACCTACTGTACCATCAATGTCATTTAGTGTTTCTTTTATTCAAGGTAACTGTTTTCTGTTGTCCAACCATCTCATTTAGAATTTCTATTTGCTTCCTGCATTCTAACTTAAATATGTCCGCTTTTGTATACAGTTTATCCATTTGTCTTAAACAGTTTGGGTTCATGAGGGGCCAATCTTGCCTCCTGAACCTGACTGACTTCTTCAAATCAGTTTCCAGAGCTGTGGACGAGGGTAAGGTGGTCCACACAGCTTATCTGGACCTCCCCAAGGCCTTCGACACCATCCCCCACTCTGTAATCATAGATAAACTTACTAAGCTGGGCATTAATTCCTACGTCACTCGATTGGTTGCCAACTGGCTTACTGACAGAACCCACACTGTAAAAGTAGCAGACTCCAGCTCCAGACAAGTGGAGTACCTCAGGGTTCAGTCCTGGGACCGCTATTGTTTGGCATCTACTTCTCTGAAGTACAGGCCAACACTAAGGGACTCTGGCTAACAAAGTTCGCAGATGACTTAAAAGTAGGAACCATCAATGAATCCCTAAATTATGTAGATATTCTACAAAAGGGCCTTACAGAAACAGGTGCTTGGTGCCAGAGCCATGGGCTCAAGCTCAATGCCAAGAAATGTATAGTTATCCTCTCTAGGAAAAAAACATGTACCCGTGAATTACCACACAGGTGGCAGTACACTAAACACCAAAAGTGTGATAAGAGACTTAGGGGGACACAGGTGGACAGTGGTCTCACCTTTGATAACCACATCGCCACAACAGTCAGAAAATCCTTCTATGTGGCACACCTGATCACTAAGGGCTTTTCATCCACAAAAAAGGAGGTCATTGTCCCACTGTACTCGCCCCTCATTAGACCCATTATGGAGTACAACGCCCAGTTTGGTATGTACCTCTCAAGACATCTGGAGCAACTGGAAAGGCAGCAGAAATACTTCACTAAAAGAATCACAGGCTTAAAGGAGATGCCCTATGCTGACAGTCTAAAAAAACTCCAGCTATACTATGTCGCATATTGCCTACTCAGAGGCGATCTCTGCATAATATATACAAGGCCATGTCAATCCCAGAGCTGTTGGACATGCTCCACTTAAAGAAATCCCAAGCCTTCAGAGCCGCACACTCCAGGGATCTAAACCTTGCAATCACAATGATCAAAACATGCTGGAGGGATAGGTTCCTGACCCAGAGACTCCCCAGACTCTGGAATAGACTGCCCATACATGTCAAGCAGAGCGCCTCTTCGGCCCTCTTCAAAAGGAACCTTGATGACTGGATGGGAGATAGGAAATTCACCCCGGGGATCACATCAGTCCCCCTGCTAGACAGGGGTCCAGGAAGTAAATATTTTTGGGAAGAAACTGCCAGGGAATTGTTATGGCTAGACTTTTATAAGCCCTAGGGCAGATAGCCTAATACCAACTTATGAACCTATAATCCTATATGCTAGTAAGTAAGCTATTTCTTTGATTGCTAACTCTTGTGAAGCAGTTCTCAGATGACTCATTTTGAGAAATTAAAGTCTATGTTTTTTCCGTGAAGTTTTGACAGATAAGTATATAGTGAGATTTTTTTTTTTTAGATAAACTTCTTCAGTACCTTCCTATAACATTTGTCTTCAAGTCTGAGAAGATTACAAAGTTAATGAAATATTATCCTGTCAGAATTATGTTTAAGATAGAAGAGCAAAAGGGCAAATTCCTGTTGCTGCTACGAGTTCACCATCTTGGCCATGTCCTGATGCAGGGAATTTGTGACTGATGAGGCACATTTAAATGGCAGTGTTCAAAAGCTATACTTCTACCCTTCATGATTTAACAATGGAGAAACATAGGAAAGAAAGGAAAGCAGAAAGAAATAAGTTCAGACATAAAACAAATGGAGGAATTATTACATTGTTTTTTCAGTACGTTGCATGTTGTGTGTTTGATTACAGGGAAGGAAGATCACTGTTTGGAAAGGAAAACTTGACATTTGGGTGGAGTTCTCCTTTAATCAACAGTTTAGGTTCTTCTGAAAAAGGCTGAGATGGAGAACCTCTTAAAACAATTACCAACTTTGGCTTGGGCCAAAATCATGTGTTCCACAAAACCATGATATGCTACAATGGCAAATTCACCTAGACAGTACAATAATAAAGATCTAAAGCAAAATGACAGGCTGAGTAGGCAAAATAAAATTGAAGACCCATAACATAAGAAAGGGATATCTCCTATTTCAGATGGAAAAGTTCTTTCAACTGACCCTGTAAAGTGGGTCTGAGTGAAACGTTTCGTAAGAGCCTCGAAGATCTCGAAGTTCTTTTGTTGTTATATTTTAGATACTCAGACATAACGGCAGCAATGACTCCTTAAGGTGGTGGTGGTTGCTGATGGCCCTGTGCTGTAGTCTTCAACACTTAGGACTGAAATTATCTCAGCAGAGTTCCTGGAGCAAGGCTCTTCAATGCAACTTTTGCCTTTATGTATGAAACTTAATTGAAGAATTCCAAGGTACTGGGGAAGGAGAAATATCCAGAACTCTCTGGGGTACTATGGAAAACTCATTCACTCCCAGTCTGCTAAAGGGAGAAAAACTTGGGTAGAAATGCCCTATTTCAAACAATGAAAAGACTGAATTCTTCAGTATCATCCCATCAGAAATTGTTTTACAGAATATTTGTAGTCAGAGTTCCAAAATGAGACAGAATCACTAGATAAATCTGTTTTCATGATAGTTGATTCTCCAGAATCATGAAAGTGAACCAGAAAGATGTCAAGACTGACAGTACTCGGCTTCCACGCAACTGCTCTTCAATTATAATATATAATTATTATTACATTAGGAGAGGCTTACTTCTGCGGTGGTGCAGCGGTAGCGTTGTTGCCTCACAGCAAGAGGTTCTCCCGTTCGATTCTCAGCTGGAGTGCGGGGAGTGCCTTCTGTGTGGAGTCTGCATGTCCTCCCCGCGGTTGGGTGGGCATTCAAAAGACATGCGTAAATGGGCGTGCCTTCGTTGAAGGTTGAACGTCAAGCTGGCACCTCGGCGTTCGTGAAAATCTACTGCCAATCATTAGCGGACCTGAGTTCAGCTGTGGCGACCCCAAACCGGGGAAAAGCCGAAAGACAACAACAACAACACTAGGAGAGGCTTAGGGTTGAGAGCAAATTTCACAGCCTGGAATGTATGGAAGATTATCCTCATCTCAACAACATGGAAACGCCTTCTGAGTTGATTTCAAATGTACTAAGGAAGGCCTGAAGTGGTTCTACTTCCATTTCTCTAGAAGCAGATTCAATATAAGAGACTAGGTTTCCCCCTACATCCCCCCTCCCGCATCTCCTTACTGGGGGGTCATAACCAATCAAGCAGGCAGTGGCAAACATCCAAAACAAAGCACAGAACTGAAAGGGTATGGTGACACTGCAGGCATTGGCAATGGACTGCTGATTAAAGGACCTTTGTGCCAAGGGAAGCAAAGAGAACCAATGAAATATCACTGCTAACAACCCTAGGTATGCAACAGAAGGAAGGTCTTTACCCAGCCTCTGGAAGAATTTAAGAGGCCACAACCATGACCTCTTGGGCTATTTCTGAAAGGAGAAACTATGTCAATTGTTAGAACATATGCAGTCTCTTTACAGGCATAAATGGTTGTTAGTGGTTCTGTAAGAGTCTCTTGCCAAGTTCCAACTTTAGCCCTTTCCTGGATGAAACATGTACTGCGGTCAAAAATCATACAATGAGAACAAGGAAATCTTTTTCCATCTGATGACTCCAACATGATACAGCTACACAAAGCTCATGTTAGAACTGACCCTAAGGAATTCCAAGTAGAGGAAACCAGCAGTTGCCCATATGTGACAGACTGGTGCGGAAGTCTTGACATAGCCTACATCAGATTATTTGTGACACAAGTAACGTAAGTAGAGTTGATCTTTCCCATCTTGGGGAAGCTAAGGCAGCAGCTTGAAGTATCCACTAATGAAGCACAGAAACAAAAGACGCAAAGATGTTTACTTACTATACTCAAACATAATATGCAAAAGAATCAGCAAACTGCCAGTTTGTTATAATGCTTGGTAAGTAGGTTTGCTCCAAATACACAATTTATCAACCACAAGCAAATTGAGTTTAACGTGACTAATACTAAACTAAACTCAAATTCAGAAGAGTCATACTTGCCAGATGCTCTCAGAAGAAAATGAATTAATAAGACAATTCTATGGAAACATCAATACCACTATAATAAATCAGACCTCTAAATACTCGGTACAGAATCACTCTGGCTAGGCTGCATCCCTGTATACATCATGCAATCCAGTGGCAAAAGCCTGAAGTACCTAGGATTCTTCAGCTACACTGTATGTTCTTTCCTGATATCTGAAGAAGTGGTCACACTCTATACCCCTTCTTGAAGAAAGAGGGCACTTCACTGACTTCTTTGCAATGAAAGAGGTCACGCATCTGACCTTTAGTTTCTGAAGAAAACGGTAGATTTGTTGAATTCTGTGGAGTGATTTAATCTCCAAGCTGGGATCTGTTATGTCTGGAAAAGGACAGCTTTGCCCAACACCTTTGGTAAGTTTCATTATACAAAACAGAAGAGACTGTTCACTGTCAACTTCCTCCTGAAGGCACTTCCAGTCTCTAAGATTAGAAAGTTTTTTTTTCCCCTCCTAAAAGTAGCAGGACCTCCTCTATGTTTGGCAAGGAAGTCATGAAATACAAATTGCCCCTATAGGTAAAGTCTACGGCTATCATCTCTAACCTGTTTGAATTAATGTTATATAACATACTAATTCAGCAATCACAATACTAAACTACTTTTAAAAGTGTTCAATTCGTGGTTAAACTTAATTCAGTCCTGTTACACAACAAGCCTTGTCTATAACAAGTCTCAACAGTAAAGAACAGTTTGCCAAAAATACGGAACATGTGACTCAGCCTGTTAGTATACAGTCATCTGTCTAATTCCTTGAACTTGTAGTGGCCTTGCTAGTTATGCTGTGGGATGTATTAGTGAATTCAGTATTAAATCCTTCCACTCACTCAACCACCTACTACAGTTGTTGGACAAGGTATTCTGAACAGTAAAAAAAGAAGTTATGTACTTACCATAACGTTCCATGTGAGTTGTTCATCTCGCATTCATTCTTACAGATGGGTTCGGAGCAGATCCTTGGCTCCCAGTCGGCCTACTACAAAGCTTGAGGACTTCAGACAACTTGAAGTCAAGTCCCTATCCCATAATGCACCTAGAATTACCTTAGATCTTGTTTGCTGTGTATAAATACCATATGTCATCCTATCACTCTAGAAGAGAAAGCCATAGATGGGTTGAGCAACCAGTAAGACTCTAGCATCTCGGTCTTCGAAAAAGCCTTGGGGGTCTAGGAGAGTGGGAAGTACGAATGAAGGCGAGATGAACAACTCACATGGAACGTTTTAGTAAGTACATAAATTCTTTATGTGGAGTTGTTCTATCTCGCCATTCACTCTTACAGATAGGTAGCATCCCGAGCACCATCTATCTCGGGTGGTACACGGGAGTATGGTTTTCAGGACAGTAGACCCAAAGGAGGCCCTGTCCCTGAAGACCCTTTCAACTGTATAATGAGTGATAAAGGTAGGAGGTCTTGACCAAGTGACTGCTGCACAAATGTTGTCTATAGGAAGTCTAGCATAAAAAGCAGAGGATGTAGACACTGCTCTGGTAGAATGAGCCTTAATTTTTTGTTGTAAGGGCATATCAGCAGCTGAATAAACAAATTTGATACAATCAGATAACCACTTATGAGTTGTTTTTGCCACTGGCATACCTTTTCTGGAATCTGAAAAGGAAACGAAAAGCTGTTCTGATTTCCTAAACTCTCTTGTCCTATCCAAGTAAAATCTGAGCTGTCTATGAACATCAAGCTTGTGCAGCATATACTCAAGTTGTTAGAGTGACTGGGGAAGAACACTGGCAAATCAATAATTTAGTTAAGGTTAGCTTCAGTACAAATTTTAGGCAAAAAAGAGTAGTGAGACTCTGTCAGCATGGAAAATCAAATAAGGAGGCTTAATGGACAAGGCTTGAAGCTCTGATACTCTGCGGGCAGAAGTGATAGCTACTAAAAAGATAGTCTTCCATGACAAATATTTCAAATCGCATGAGGAAGCTGGTTCAAATGGAGGGAGAATAATGAGAGAAAACATAAAATTTAGATTCCATGGGGTATACGGGGATTTCACAGGTAGTCTGAGATGGAAAGGCTTTGGATAGTTTGTGTGACGTTATATTCAATCCTTCAAATCCAAGGTTAAAGTTAGAGACAGCAGCAAGTTGAATCCGAACTGTTGCTGCTGCAGCTCCTTTGTTGAAAATCATGGTCACAAACTCTAGTATAGAGGCCCATAGGGGCTAGGTAGGGATCACTGCTGTTTTGAGAGGCCCATATAGAAAATGTTTTCCATTTGCTAAGGTATAGCTTCCTCATAGAGGATTTATGAGAGGATATTAGAATTTGCTGCGTCTCATTAGAAAGGTTATGGAACCTGGCTATGATGGGAATTGGAGCAGCCAAGCTGCCAGCTTCAGGGACTGAAGAGAGGGATGAAGTTCCCCTGAGCGCGTCAAAAGATCTGGAACTGGGTCCAGAATCCAGGGGTCCTCCAATTGATGAAGTCGAAGGAAGGGGAACCAAATCTGGCAAGGCCAATGAGGGGCTATTAGAATGATGGTCCTTCCTAGGGGTTTTGCTTTCTGTAGTACTTTGGGTATCAAGGGAATTGGTGGGAATGCATAGAGGAGACCCGGAGGCTAATCGTGTACGAGTGCGTCCCTCGGGGCTTCTCCCAGAGGGGGAAATCAGGGCAAAGTAGCTTCTGCATTTCATGTTCATGTGGTTGGCGAAAATGTCGCAGCAAAGCTGCCCCTACCTGCGGACTATCCTGTCCACTATTTCTTTCATGAGGGACCACTCATGAGGCAACAAAATTGCTCTGCTCAGCTTGTATGCTATCACAGTGGATTTCCCCGGGATATGCGTTGCTAACAGAAAGCGCTGGGTGGATGTAGCCCATTGCCATACTCTTAGGGCTTCGCGACAAAGGGGGTAGGACCTAGTTCTTCCTTGTTTTTTCAAGTACCCGACCACTGACATGTCTGTCTGAATCGCAATTGTACCCAGAGGAAGAGAGTCCTGGAAGTACTGCAACGCTAAAACTACTGCTCTCATCTCTACGACATTGGATTTGCAGATGTGTGTCTCCTGTTCGGTCCATGTGCCTTGGGCTGTTCTTCCCTGAAAATGCTCCCCCCACCCCATCAGGGAAGCATCCGTGGTCACTGTGGCCGCTGGTGTGGATAGAACAAAAGGACGACCTATTGTGACAGGGAGAGGTCAACCAGCACTGAAGATCCTTTTTGCATGTGTTTGTGATCATTATAAAATGAGACATTGGGATCTCTTGGTAAGACCATTGAATGAACAACAGCCAATGCAGAAGCCACATGTGTATACGACTCAATGGTATGGCTAATATTGCGGCTGCCATCATGCCTAACAATTTTAGTACTTCTGATCCTGGAACCTTGTTTTTGGATATGATATTGTAGACCTGCTAATGGAGTACTAAGACTCTTTCTGCTGGAAGTCTCAAAGTGGTGGTGGTGGTGGTGTCCAATTCTCCTGCGATGGCGACAAGGCAGATTTCCCCGAGTTTACTGTAATGCCCAGATGACTGCAGAGTGAAAGAGTGATGTCCCTGGCTTGTATGAGTTGAGGCCTGGTGGTGGCAGTGAGGAGCCAATCATCTAGGTACAGAAACACCTGGAATCCTAAACATCTCAGGTGAGCCGTGACCACTGCCATACATTTGGTGAACACTCTGGGGGCTGTAGCGAGACCAAAGGGCAGGGCTTGAAGCTGGCAATGATTGGCTCTCAGCCGAAGTGCACATGATCCCTATATGGTCTGGCCATTTTTGTGTGGTAGTACGCATCCTGAAGACCTATCAAGCACATTCAATTGTCTTTCCCTAAACAGGGAAGTATCGACTTAAGCGTGACCATCCAGAACTTCTCTTCCATGACAGATTTGTTTAGTCTGCTGAAGTCCAAAATAGGTCTTCAGTCCCATCTTTTTTGGAACCAAAAAGAATCTTGAGTAAGTTCCGGATCCTATCTGGTCTGCTGGGACTGGTTGGATGACTTTTTCTTAGCAATGATCAGACCTCTATTGTTGCCTGTTCCCTGTAACTAGGTGGGACGTCAGGGATTTATCTAGTCAGTGGAGGGGGTGTGGCGAAAGGAATGAAATCCTCTGGTAATGATGCTTTGTACCTAGTTGTCATTTGCTGTTTTGAGCCAGGCGTCTGGTTACAAAGATAAGAGACCCCCGACGGAGTAGGACAGTCGGGCCTCCTTTCAGGAGCGCCTGGTAGGGCTTCCCAAAGTACTGATCTCAGTCACCCTGGTTTTGTGGACCCCCTCTGCCTCGAGGGCAGCATCTTCCATTATTGCCCCCTCCTCTGCCCCTGGAGGGGGGTTCCCCACGTGTGTCCTGAAAGGCATCATGGGCTTTACAGAACCACATCCTTCCTCCCCTTTGACCCTTGGGGTAGGGTCTGGTAGGGGTGGAAAAATGGACTCTGACGGAAGACAGTGTCTTTCCTTCCTGCTCACACCTGGTCAAAGTTCCCTTAACTTTGGGCCTGAAAAGGGGTGTTGACAAAGGATGACTTAAAGGGTTCCACAAAGGAACACAAGCGCATCCAGGAATGTCTCCTAAGAGCAATTCCTGTACCCACTGCCCTGCTCGTTCCATCAGCTGCATATAAAATGTAGCACATGGGTGAGTTTACTATGGAATTGAGGGTAGCAAGCTGGGAGGCAACTTTATCTGAAGCTCCTGCAGCTCCTGTACCCTGAAGGGCATCTCCGAGCTCTTTTAGGAGATCTCTTTGAAGTCTAGTAAAATGGGTGAGATAGTTGAGCGAATGCAGTGCAAAAGTCGCTGAACTGAACGTGCACTTCCCATATCTATCCATGATCCTAGAATCTCTGTTAGGAGGATGGATAGAGGAGGAAGTTTCTGAAATTTCCTTTTTGGTGGCTGCTGCCACCACCATGGCATCAACTGGAACTCCCTTAGTAAAAAAAGATTTGTCCTGGGGGAAAGAAATACATTTATTAGGCCTCCTGGGGACAGGCTCCATGGTGTCCGGATACTCCCACGCCCTTCGTGAGACCAGCTGCATAAGCTCATCGAAGGACGGAGCCTTCGGGAGAACAGACTCGTCTTCAGTAGGGTTGGACTGCCAGTCATCCCTCTGTCTAAGGATTTCTAATATCTCAGCAAAAGAGATATCCTCAGAGGGGGACCGTGAGGACACTTCTGATTCATCCAAGTCAGTATTGGATGCGAGACACTTCTGTGGGGAATCTAAATGCTTCCTCTTACAGATTCTCTTCCTGGGAACCTCATCAGTGGGGACTTCTAGTGAGGTCTCGGAAGAGCAGTGACCACCCAATGGGGCTTCCTGAGGCTCTGGGTCTCTACGCTTAGCAAGGTTCTGTGAAGCAGAAGCAAACACAGGAGCTTTTGGGAAGGAGGTAGCCGGACCTGAAGTCAAAGATGTCTCGGGAGGCATAACTCTCCTCAAGGCATCGAAGGCACGTCTGCTCCGATGAGAAGGGACCGACGGATTTGCGGAAACAGTCGATACCCCCGGCATCGGGACAGTGGGCTCTGAGCCAGAAGTAGTAGCCAAGCTCATCCGAGCTGAAGCCCCAAGAGGCAGAGTCAGAACAGACAAGTTGGTCCGACTATCCTCCCCGGACCCGATCAGAGAGTGTCGGCTCCTAGATTCCTCGATCGGCGCCGAGGAAGTCAGAGTAAACGGAGCCGAGGACACTGGAGCAGGTGTCGGCTCCAAAGGCTCAACGATCATCATGTCTGGCTCCGAAGGACTGGTATGGCTCGGAGGAGTAAAAGTAGAAGATGGTAAAAGGGTGTTCGGTTCCGAAGCTGTTTGGGTTGGAGCCGATAAAAAGTTAGCAAAGGCCAGTGCCTGTAAAAGCTTTTGCACCACATGATCCACACCTAAATCGGAAAGGCTTATCGAAGACCAAGATGAGTGGATAGGAGGTACAGATTGCAGGAGTGGAGATTTAGGCACTTCAGATACTTGTTCCAGGACCGGGGACCAGCTCCGAAAGGACAAGACAGTCTGCTCTGAGGGCTGTGGAGCAGACGTCAAAGGTTTTTTAGACTTTTTTTTTTTTTTTACCTCAGACGAAGTAGAAGCCTTAGAAGACTGAGGATTTGCTAGACCTGTCCTGGTCGCTCAAAGCTTCTTGAAAGGATGGTTTGACTAAACCTCTGTCAATTAACTTTCTCTCCTGAAGAACCCTAGAAGAGAAATAATGACAGATGGAGCAGCTTTCATGAAGGTGCAATGCTTCTAAACAGTATACACAATTGACATGACTGTCAGTGACAGACATTTTCTGTCCACATTTAGAACATTTCTTAAACCCTGATTTAGGATGTTAATCTTTATCCTGGTTAGCCAAACTAGAAACACACAATCTCAAGAGAGGGTATTGTACTGAAGACACACAAGTCCTTAAAACTATGGGCTAAAATACTAACTATCACACACACACACACACACATATGCTATAACTATTTATCTAAACAGTCTAATGTCTACATAATCTAAATATATTGAAAAGTTGTGACAGAAAGTCACTAATCAAAAACACACAATTGCTATTTAAACTACAGAAAGATTTAACAATGCCTAAAACAAAACGAGGCCACGAGAACTAATACTAGTTAAGAAAAAAGGCACACCAAGGGAAGGGAATCTACACAATAAGCTAGAAGAGCTAAGCTAATACTAAATAGATATATATCAAAAAAGTTTTGTAAATATTTATATAAATTTGAATAAAAAAGATTTGTACTGGCCCAAGCTATGCGAGGGAACTCCGATCTATTGCAGTGGCTAACTAGATCTGGGGTAACTCTAGGTGCATCATTGGACAGGGACTTGGCCTCGAGCTGTCTGAAGACCTCGAGCTTTGTAGTAGGCCGACTCCAAGCAGAGAATCTGCTCCGAACCCATCTCTAAGAATGAACGGCGAGACAGAACAACTTCACATGGTCAGTTTACCACACTTCTGCACTTGACTACAGGACAGGGTCTACTGGATACTTCAATAATTTATTACTCCTGGTACTCACACGACTAATCCAGCTATGTTGACATCATAAGGGTTTCCGACAGTAAAATACCAGCTGCTACAAAACTGTTAAATTCTTGCAGTTCATGTTCTTCAATATTTAGAACAATGCAGCAGAAATAGCTTCATGTTAAAAAGAGAATGCACTTAAAATTAACATAAGCAATCAGGTAAAATTCACATAAAGAAAATGAAAACATTTTCTATGACACACTAGTTGTAAGAGCCTAAAATTCATAGCTTATATATGTAAGCTAGTTGCGAGATTAAATAATACATTGCAAAAAGTAACACAAGGCAGTTTGGCTTTAAATCCAAAACTGCTACTCTTACAGCAGCCTCACTACAATATGAAGATTCACAAAGGACATCAGTTAGCGCTTTGCATGCAAACATGTAGGAAGCTTGTAACTCTGCTCTTCCTCTTCAAATACAGCAGATTAATTACCATCCACAAGTAAACAAACTATGACCCAGATCAGGTATCAATAACTCAGCACAGTGAATATTGCTTATTATATGGACAGTGAGGGATGGGAAGGAGAATTTATACCAAACATCTACAGTGACAGTAAGTGGGGAATGAAACTTTGCAACCTGCAAGCTCTATAAAAAAAGAAACTAGCAACCTGACCGTTCAGACATTCAGACAGCCTTCCTGGCTGCAGGGAAATGTAAATACACCTCCACAAGTAAATAAAATAAAGAAGCACAGAGAACTTGCACAGCTGTACTAACTTATCAAAGAACTCTGCATACCAATCTGGTTAGCAGCTGGGTAAGGAATCAAACATTACTTGGACTGTTGTCACTTTGGTTGTTCTTCCAGGCTGATAAAAATCAACAGGAAACATTCTATCCTATGGGTAAGTCTGCAAGTGGCAGCTAGCTGTGCTGGAGTTGATCTTTTTTTGTCATCAACATTGTTTCTTCTTATACACTGGAAGGGTTTACTAACTATGTACTTTGTGTTCCAAATCTATTGGGTCTTAGCCAATCTGACAGCTAGGTGATATGATTGCCCTTGACCTGCATACAATATCAGTTTGCTGTATCAACTACTTTAATGGCCATTTTTCAATCAAAAAATGCAGTTGCGCAAGTAAACATAGAACATTAAATGTTTGAATAAATCATTGTTGCAGTAGCTTAAACTATATGGGATAACCTGTCAAGAAACAGACCAGCCAATCAGCTTCCAAAGCTTGTGGGCACTTTTCATGCATCCTAGCCATGCTACAGCTCAAGGAGAGCAATATTAAGTAAACAAATGCAAGAAATTCTGAACTTTCTTGCCTCACAACAGGGATGTTAGATCCCTGTCAAACAGGAACAGTAATAAAGAAATCCAACATCCTTGCATAAAAACAGGAAAAAAAGAGGAGAAGGACAGTAAAGAAAGTGTAGTAGCTACTGCAAGACTAATCTATTCGTACAGCTACTATCATACTACTACTTCATCAACAGATCACTGTTGCAGTAATCTTAAGCTGCACTGGATAAATACCAGAGCTTAGGAAAAAAGGGAGAAGAAAGAGTTCAAGAATCCCTGGAAAATAGCCTTAGCAAAGCTTTTTCTGAACCTAGAGAAGGAATTTTGTTTCAAGTGCTTGATAAAATTGCACACAGAAGACCAAGTTGTTTCACTGAAAACACTTCGAGTCCACCCCTTTCCAAAAGCCACAGAAGTAGCCAGCACCCTGGTTACATGGACCCTGACTACCTAAAAGTGTCTTGTTACGGCATAAATAAAAAGGAACGGCATGCAACAACCATCTTGAAACTGTCTATTTTGACACAGACTAACCTCTTTTCATTAACTTTGTTGAAAATAAATGATTGCTCCTAAGTCCTGAAGGTTTTTTGTCCTGTCAATTGTAGTACGAGTTTCCTGTGAACATCCAGAGTGTAAAAATTCTCTCTCCATTTCTATTTTTTGGTTCCGGGAAGAAAACACGGAAATTTCAGCAGGTTTCTTCTGCCTTCTTTACTAACAGATGACCATTCTCAGGAATAACATACCTTAAAGGTACTAAAATTCTATCATGCAAGCAGACAAGTTAATAACTTGGAAAGCTGGAATGCATCGAATAACCCCTGTCTTGTGCGATTAAATCTATTGTGTGAGTAAGCTTGTGGTTATTGCCCTTGGCTATTTCCAAAAAATGGAGAATCCCTGGTGACTTGGCCAAAACAAGGTCACTACAATTATCCTTGGAGAATCATTCTGCACCTTAAGAAAAACCCTAGTTATTAGGGAAAAGGGTGGAAAGATACAGGAATATTCCCAACTGCAGGAATGAAAGGTATTTACCTTCTAAGCCTATGTGCATTAAGTCCTGTTGCAGAATGTATTTAACTGGCTGTTGTGGCTACAGGTGTTTCCCAAGAACAGACCAATTCCCAAGAAGAAAACTAATTCAAAGTGGAAAAGAATGACACTGACACAGGGAGGAAAATCAAGAAATAAGGAGAGATTTGGATTTTGGACGGAGACTCTTAAGAATAACCAAAATCATACAGAGTATTATATATTTATAAAATAGCAGGGAGCATTCTAAGAGCCAAACCAGCATGAGAATGGAGAAAAGAGGTTTTGTTGATAGGGTTGACTGTGGTCAGGGATACAGATAATAGGCAAGAGGGGGCTTGAATTTATTTCAGAAAACTGGCAAAGGAACCAAGGTATTGGGAGCAAATAACTACAAAGGGAAAGGTGACAGAATGGGAAGAGGCCAAGAATATATTTGGACTGCAAGATAGACATTGCTTTTCCCATCAAGGACTGATATCAGAGTATAGGCAAAGAGGAAGAAATAGGGGGCTTTAAATGAAATACCAGCACTGGTAGATATTAACAGAACCTAACAGAAGCTGCCATTATAAAAGGAATAATTAGTAAAGCATATAAAATACTGCATGATAATAAGAATCAATCAGAGGAGCTTAGAAAGGATTAGGAAGAGAGACTGGAAAAACAATTCACAAAGACAATGGGGATATATGTACATCTCCCAAATATGCAACGAAAGATTTAGGATCTTTGCCTGGAAGTGTTTACACAGGTATTTTTATTCCCAAAGTAGACTCCAAAGAATTTTTCCTCAGGTGGATAGAAAATGTTGGTGGTGTGATGGGCAAGAAAGAGGTAGCTAGGAACATTTTTTTTTGTAAGTGTGATGAGCTGGCAGACTTCTGGGATTCGCTGCCGACCGCTCTGTCAGAGATCCTGGGTGAGCAGACTGGACTGACTGGGGGGATGAGTTATTTTTTTAGTAATGCTACAGAATTGGATTTGCCTAGACATAGTAAAGCCTTGCTGAGTCTAATTATGGTGGCTGCCAAAAAAGCAATTACTAGAAAATGGAAATCAAAGTCTAGGCCAACTTTACTAAAAGTAGTGACTACAGTGACGGAGATAAAACAACTGGAAATGGGATCTTTAGAAAAGGGAAGGAGCACACTACATAGGAAAAATGGGAATTGTGGGAATATATGCAGAGCAGGAATGAGGTTTAAGAGGCCGGATTTGAATGAGCTATATAATATTTAACCAACTATGACTGGATGGTTTGTAAGTGATGTATAATGTTTACAACCACAGTCGTTTCAATGGTGACCGTGATGTAAACTATTTGCAACTAAAGTGGTATAATTTTGCAAGTTTTTCATTTATATAAATGTAAGATTGCTTTTGTTGTGTGTAAATTTAATAAAGATGTTTAATAGACCAATTCTTTAAAGAACCTCAATTGCAACTTCCATTCAGGAGGGTCTATTCTGGTCCTAGCTCTGCCTGTCTACAGTGTGTTTTGCTCTAATGAAATGTAGATAGCTTGGAGGCATAGACTGAACAGAGCCTCCAATTTCCATGCTCACACAACTAGTCTGCAAAGGTGTTAAGTAGTTCCCATCTTGTTTATGTACCGCATCACTGTGGTTCCGACAGGTAACTAGCAGAGGGTCAGGAGTGCAAAAATGGTTCAGAGATTTGAAAGCAATTGTTACAGCCATTGTTTCTTTGACACTTGCTTCTGTTTGTTTTGCTTGTTCAAAAGACTCTAGACCTTCACCCCTCTTGGACACAGCTTCCCAAGCAAAGTCTGTGGTTACACACTGAGTAGCTGCTAGGAGGCCAAATAGGAAGATCTGGAATGAGAAACAACGGATTCCAACCAGAGTGGCTCATTGTTCACAAAATCCCAACACTGGAACTTGAAATGAAAGGGGGTACTGCTCTTGGATCCAATCTGATTTGAGGAACAATATTCCTCATATGAAGCCTGGGAAAAGGAATTATTGGAATAGTAGAAGACATGAAACTTAGACTTCTAAGATATTCCCTGGCTGAAAAATAAACTACTCCTTGTAACATTCTACTTTTTCCAAAGAAGAAAAGCCATCATTAGGGATGCTTCCAGTAAACATTCCAAAAACACTATCCGGTCAGATGGGATAACAGAATGTTCTATGTCCACCTGAAAAGTTAGACTGACAAAAAAACTTTTTTTTTGCTTAAGTCACAGATTCTTAACTTGTGAATGAATCTGCAAAAATAGGGCAGTAGTCTAAATACTGAAAAATGTGAATGCCGTACAACGGGCTATTAAAAGAGCCAGGCACTTTGTAAATACTTAGAGCTGTTAATAAACCAAAGGGCAAAGCAAAAGATTGAAAATGTAAACCAGTCACAGAAAATGGAAAAAGCACCTAAAACCTTTGAGAATTTGAATGTAATGCAAAGGTTTAGAAATAAAGGTACAAGACATCTCAAGATTTGTTTATTTTCCCAAAATACATTTATTGAATTAACACTTGTGACATTGATTACTTTTATATGAATGTAAATTTGGCGAACTACAGTAACAAACATTATACTTCACAAATACTGCTATATATCATATAACCTAAGCAATATTACATAAATTATTCAATTCTTGCAATTTTTTTTAAACACAAAACATCTTCATTAAACCATCACTTAACTACATAAGCAATCATACATTTATATAAATGAAAATAAACCACACCAAGACAATCCTAGTCAAGTATTTTTACATCACAAACCACACTGACACTCCCAGTTGCAAAAATTATACACCACTTATAATCTACCCAATCTTTCTCCCTCAAACATTACACAGCTCACTTGTCATGCTGTCTTTTAGGCCTCATTCCTCCCTTGTATGTATTGTTCCCCACAATATCCATTTCTTCCCATGTAGTTTGCTCCTACCCTTTTCTAAAGATCTCAATTCCAGTTGTTTTCTCTCTCTTACTATATTTCACTATTTCCAGTGCAGCTGGTTTAGATTTTGATATCCATTTTCTAGTAATTGCTTTTTGGCAGCCACCATTATTAGACACAGCAAGGTCTTACCATGTCTAAGCAATTCCGATTCTGTTTCATAGCTCAGAAAAAATCACCTCCCTCATCAGACCTATCTGCCCACCCAGCATCGCCGACAGTGCATCTCGCAGGAAATCCTTAAAATCCACCAACTCACTGGACTCCCAGAAAATACCTTCCCAATTACCTTTCTTCCCCTTCACACCTCCAACATTTACGGTCTACCAAAGGAAAAATTCTCTGGAGTCTACTTAGGGTATAAAAATATCTAAGCAGGAATTTCCAGGAAAAATCATATATCTTCTAGATTTTATTGCATACTTGACAGACAGACATATATCCTCCCGTTGTTTCTTTGTGAATTGCTTGTCCAGTCTCCCCTCCCAATCCTTTCCCACTTCCTCTGATTGATTCTTACAGTTATTGTACAATATTTTATACGCTCTACTAATTATTCCTTTTTTAAATGTCAGCTTCTGTTCTAGATTATACTAATAACTCTACCAGTGCTGGTGTTTTGTTTAGGACCCCCCTATTTCTTTCTCTTTGCCTATACTCTGATATCAGTCCCTGATAGGGAAGGCAATCTCTAACCTGCAGTCCAAATAACTTTTTGGCATCTTCCCATTCTATTATCTTTCTCTCTCTAGTTATTTGTTCTCAATACCTTGCTACCTCTGCCAGTTTTCTCCAGTAAGCTCCAGCCCCGTTTTGCCTATTGTCTCCATCCCCAATTGCAGCCATCCCTATTGGCAGAATCTCCTTTCTCCATTCCTGTGTTGCTTTAGTGCTTAGAAAGCTTTCTGCTACTTTATGGATATAATATTCTACAGGATTACTGTTATTCTCCTTAAAGCCCTGCATCCAAAATCTCAGTCTCTCCTTGTTTCTTGGGCGTCCCCTGTATGTCATCATCATCCCTTTCCACACTGAATTATAGTTTTCTGCTTGTGCTATGTACAGGAGTCTTAACTGTGTAGCTCTGAAATACCCCTTCAGCATGGGGACTTGGGTAACCCAATCTGCCCCGTTCTATTGGAAGAATCAGCTTATACCACATGACTTTTGCCATCTTCCCCTCCCAGATAAAGTCCTTCATCTCTGTATTAATTGCTACCCACAACTTCTCCTTTGGTTGATAAAATATGTCTGACCTGTGTATAAGGCTAAAGGGACTAAACATTTTAACAGCTTATATCTTATTATCCACATCCATACAACAAAGCTTCCATTTTCTCAGCATTTGCATTATCTTGTGTTCAGTCTCCTCCCATATATTCTTAGCTGCCACACTAGAATCATTTTTAATCCATACTCCTAAATATTTCATTTTATCATGTCTTCATAAATATGGGTATTTATGAAAAGTTCGTGTTTGTACATAATTTACCACTATTGCCTTTGATTTATTTTCATTAGTTTGCATCCAAAAAAGATCTGAAACCGTCTCAAAATGTTCCACAACACTGTAATGTCTTTTTCTGGTTTTGTCAGGTACAAAATATCATCATCTGCAAATAAAGCCAACTTTTCTTGATTGCCATACCAACTATATCCCTGAATCTCGAGTCCCTTATTTTCTTTGCCAACGCTTCTAAATAAAAATGCAAACAACAAAGAGGGAAAGAGGACACCCCTGCCTGGTTCCTCTGCTCAAGCAGAAATTATTAACAGGACTCCACCAACTTGAATTTTTGCCTCCGATTCCTCATATATTCTCCTTATCAATCTTATAATTATTTTTCAGGAAATGCAAATACTTTCATTGCCCTGCTTATAAAGTCCCAGCTTACTCTGTCAAATGATTTTTCTGCATCAAGACCCACCAACAACAATGGTATTTTCTTACATTCTGCTTTCCTCTGGATCATCAGTGTTCTGTTAATGTTGTCAAATGTTTGACTCCCCTCCACAAAAACCACACCGATCCATATCTATCAGTTTTGACATTAGTTTTGCCATTCTTTTAGCTATTACAGACATTAACAGGTTTACTATTGAAATGGGCCTGTATGAAGCTGGATCTGATGGATCTTTACCCACTTTAGGTATTACAGCTACCATTGCTTTCTTCCAGGACGGTGGTACTCTTCAAGATATTGTTTAACAAAACCTTCCAGATCTTTATCAGTTTTTTCCTCCCAGCTTTCAAACTTCCACAGGATTACCATCTATTCCTGGGGACTTTCCTGTAGATTGGTTATACATCACAATTTTTATCTCACCCCCTCCTATCCTGTTAGTAATTAAGCCTCATCTACCTCTAACTTTGGTATATTTAATTCTTCCACAAAGACTTCCATTTGTATCTTCTCTTGATTTTCATATTTCTCTACTTTATAGAGACTCTAATAGAATTTCTGAAATATTGCTAAAAAGTTTTTCGGCTTTTCCTAGTTAGGAGTCGCCACAGCGGAACTCCGGTCCGCTCATGACTGGCAGTGGATTTTTATGGTGCTGAGTTGCCAGTCTGATGCCCAACCTTCAACGAAGGCATACCCATTCACGCTCGCACCTACCTGCATGTCTTTAGCGTCACTCGACCGTGGGGAGGACGTGCAGACTCTACACAGAAGGTGCTCCAGCAGAGAATAGAATGGGAGAACCTCTTGCTGTGAGTTGACAACGCCAACTGCTGCACCACTGCGGCCCCTAACTTCTGAAATATTGCTAATACCTCGAAATTATCTGTTTATCATCTTCTATGTTATAGACTCCCTATGTTTGGCAACAGCCTTTTCTACTTTCTGTTGTCCGAGTCTTTGTGCTAAAAGTTTTTGTGCTCTAGTGCATCAAAAACAGTTGCTCAACAGCAGTATTTCTAAGCTCATGCATATTAGAGGTAATCCCTTATTTTCTGCCTAACATTCTGCAGTTGATCCTCTTCTTGTTCTGAGATTCCCCCTATTCTGCAATACTTTCACATTTGTCAGTCCCTCTACATAATTCATGATGCTTCTTAACCACAGCTCCATTTCTTTTATTTCCACCCTATTTTTAAACTCCACCTTAATTTTATTCCTCTCCCTAGGTAGATTTCCATAAAAAAAATTCTATCCTGTCTAACAGTTCCTGAATAATCTCCACTACCCATTCTTTAAATTCCCCTCTTTTCACCAGATACGTGCGAAAGCGCCAATGTCTCATTTTTATTCCATTACCCTGTGCTTTTATTTTAGCTATTACTGGTAGATGATCTGAAATAGTTATTGGGTGGGTATCAAAACCTTCAAATAAATGCACATATTCCTGTGAAATGTATTAATTTGCTAACTTAATACTAATACACAAAACTATGTACACCTTCAAATATTGAAGTTTTACCCTCCTAATAGGAACAAAAGTCCCAAACTTACAGCCACACTCACAAACTTGAGTTAACCTAAACGAAAGGTCATCCATACTAAGACGCATGGTGCAACTTGTGCTTCTACCAAGTGATGGTTGGTTTTGTCTCCTCTTTATACCTACTTTGGGAAACTCCTTGAATGCTTTCTGAGAACACTATCTCTTAGCACAGTTCTCTAATTTCTTCTTTTCTTTTTCCTCAGCCAATCGCTCTCCACCAGACTGTAGCCATTCTAACTTTATCAGACTGTCTCCATGAAGACATGAGAACCAGGCAGCCAGTTTCTCTATCAGATTGTTTCCATGGAAACAAAGACCAGCTGCAGAATGCTACTCAGCTTACACGCACATTTCCTAGAAAAAAGCCTCATAATATTAAATAAGAAGTTATGTACCTACCATAACGTTCCATGTTAGTTGTCTTCTCTCGCCTTCTTTCTTGCTTGATGGGTTCGGAGCCGATCCCTCGGCTCCGACTCGGCACTTGCTAAGCTCGAGAGTCACTTTTACCAGCTCGAGGCAGCCCCATATCCCATGATGCAAGGCGGTAAGTACCCAGATCTCGTTTGCTGACAAAGGGCAATAGCACCAAGCATAAAATACTTCCCAAAGGAAGAAAGAAAACTTACAGATGGAAGAAGGACCAGGTCTGAATGGTCTTCAGCATAACAGTTTCTTATACAAGGTCTGTCCAGGCCAGGGGAAGGAGGGAGGGTCGCAAGAAAGAAGGCGAGAGAAGACAACTAACATGGAACGTTATGGTAGGTACATAACTTCTTAATGTTAAGTTGTCAATCTCGCCTTCATTCTTGCTTGATGGGACCGCGTCCCTAGCACCTCTATCCTGGGTGGCTCAATGGAACAAACTCTTGAGGACTGTAGAGCCAAAACTGGCTCTGTCCCTGGAGGCCAAGTCCAATTTGTAATGGGAAACAAAAGTGTGAGGAGTAGCCCAAGTGGCCGCTGCACAAATAGTGTCTAAAGGAAGTCTAGCTTGAAAGGCTGTAGAAGTAGCTAAGCTCCTAGTTGAATGTGCTTTAGGTTTTGAGCACAGCTGTTTTCCCCTGAGTGTATAAATTTCAGAGATGACCGAAGAAAGCCATCTGGACAAGGTCACTTTAGAAACAGGAAGGCCTTTTTTATTATCCGCATAGGAAACAAAAAGTTGATCAGATTTTCTAAATTTTTTGTTCTGTCCAAATAATATCTAAGTTGACGGTGGACATCAAGATAATGTAGCTTTTGTTCAGCTCTATCTGAATAGTTAGGGAAAAATACATGTAGATCAATGGATTGATTCAGATTGTTCTGAGAAGCGACCTTAGGTAAAAAGGTTGGATTAGTTCTCAAAGATACTCTGTCTTTGTGAAAAACCAAATAGGGGGGTCGAACCGAAAGAGCATGAAGTTCAGACACCCTCCTGGCAGATGTAATAGCCACTAGGAATAAAGTTTTCCAAGAAAGATATTTCAGGGAACAAGAAACAGCTGTCTCGAAGGGGGGAAGAATCAAGGATGTCAGCACTAAATTTAGATCCCACTGAGGAGGAGGATTCCTGATTGGAGGCTTTAGTAGGAAAATTCCTTTCAAGAAGGCCCTGCAGAGCCTATGGAACATAATATTATGATCTGCTATCCCGACATGAAAATTGGAAATAGCAGCCAATTGAACTCTGACTGTGGAAGAAGAGGAGCCTGCATGAAAAATCTCTGCTAAGAAGTCCAGGACTGCCTGAACAGGGGCAGTAAAAGGATCAATATTTTGGGCCTTAGCCCAATAAGAGAAACGTTGCCATTTGCTTGTATAAATCCTCCTGGTAGAGGATTTTAGCGAAGCTACTATGATGTCTCTAACTGGGTTAGAGATCAAAGGAAGCCTGGCTAAGGAAGGAAGTGGAGCAACCATGCTGTGAGGTTGAGAGAAGGGATTGACCGGTGCAGCTGACCCGATTGGTGAATCAGAAGATCTGGCACTGGGTCCAGATGCCACGGCTGCACCAAAAGGTGATGATGGAGGAACGGAACCAAACTTGTCGAGGCCAGTAAGGGGCAATGAGAATCAATTTGGCTCTCAAAGCGGTAGCTTTCTGGATCACCTGAGGGATCAGAGGAAATGGAGGAAGGCATAAAGAAGTCCCTGGGGCCAATCCTGGGTCAGAGCGTCTCTGGGGGATGGCCTGATAGAGGGAAGAGGCTGAAGAAGTCTGGACATTTGCTGTTTTGGGGAGTAGCAAAAGATCGCAACATGGCGACCCCATTCCAGAAAAATCTCTTCCGCTATAGATTGCTTGAGAGACCACTCGTGAGGCATGAGGATAGCTCTGCTCAATCTGTCCGCTACAATGTTGGTTTTCCCAGGGATATGCGTTGCTACCAGAAACCGGTGAGAGGAGATCGCCCATTGCCATAGTCTGAGCGCTTCTCGACACAAGGGGTAGGACTTGGTTCCGCCCTGTTTGTTGATATACCAAACTACAGACATGTTGTCTGTGTGGACTGCAATTGTCCCTACGGGAAGAAAGTCGTTGAGGGCTTGCAACGTTAAAAGCACTGCTCTCATCTCCAGGACATTTATGTGCAGATGGTACTCGAACGGCTGCCACGTCCCATGAACCATCCTGCCCTGATAATGACCCCCCCACCCGATCAGGGAGGCATCCGTGGTGACAGTGGCTATCGGGGATGGGGGTACAAAGTACCTGCCTTGGTGAACCTGAGGCGATGTGATCCACCAAGCAAGATGCTCTTTGCATGTCTGTGTCACCAGAATCTGGTGACGCATTGGAAGTTGCTGGTATGACCATTGTGTGAACAGCATCCACTGAAGAAGGCGCATGTAGAATCGAGCCAGGGGAAGAAGAGTAATGGCCGCAGCCATGAGACCTAATACCTTTAGAACCATTCTGGCCTGTACTTTCTTGCTGGCCAGAACGATCCTGATATGAGTCTGAATGTCTGAAACTCTTTGTTCTGTAAGGGTAGCTGACATCCGAACAGTGTTTAAGTTTGCGCCTATGAAGGTAATAGACTGGCAGGGCGATAAGGATGACTTTTCGAAGTTGATTGAGATGCCCAAATGAGAACAAAGGTCTATTGTGTAATCCCTGGCTTGTATAAGCTGATGCCTGGTGGTGGCTGACAGGAGCCAGTCGTCGAGATACGGAAACACCTGGAATCCTTGACGTCTCAGGTGAGCCGTGACCACTGCCATGCATTTGGTGAACACTCTGGGGGCTGTAGTGAGACCAAAGGGCAGGGCTCTGAACTGGAAATGACTGGACCCCAGCCGAAGCGGAGAAATCTCCTGGAGCGTCTGTGAATTTTGATGTGATAGTACGCATCCTGAAGATCTATTGAGCACATCCAGTTGTCCTTCTGTAAGAAGGGCAGAATTGACTGAAGAGTGACCATTCGAATCTTGTCTTCCTGACAGACTTGTTGAGTCTGCTGAGATCCAATATTGGTCTCCAGTCTCCCGTCTTTTGGGGACCAAAAGAACCTTGAGTAGATTCCGGCTCTGAATGGTCTATTGTAACTGGCTGAATGGCTCTTTTTGCAGTAGTTTTGAGATTTCTGACTCTGCAATCTCCCTTAGACCGGGTGGTACATCTGGAGGGAACTTGAGGGAAGGGACTTTCCTCGAAAGGAATTATGTAACCCTTGGATATGATCGACTGTACCCATCTGTCTTGAGTGAGGGAATGCCAGGCTTCTGGGTACAGTGATAATCTTCCCGACTGCCTCCAAGGAGGGACAGCCGGGCAACACCTCAGGGATGCTGAAAGGGCTTATCAGAGAGAGGCTCCCTGTTTCCCTGGTTCTTGGACCCCTCTGCCTCTAGAGCGGCGTCTGTTGTTGTTACCCCTCTGCCTCTAGGGGTAAACTGACCACGTGAATCCGGCGTGACTCCTTGGGATTTACGGAACCACATTTTCCCACCTTTCTGTCCTTTGGGATAAGGTCTAGAAGGGGTGGAAAACGGACTCCAACAGCAGAAAGAGTCTTGCCGTCCTGTTCGCACCTGGTCAAGGTTTCCTTCACCTGAGGGCCAAACAAAGCTGACCCATCAAAGGGAGAATTTGTGAAGGACGCCTTAAAGGGATCCATAAAATCACATAGCCGCATCCAGGCTTGGCGTCTAAGAGCCACACCTGTACCTGCGGCTCTACTCGCTCCATCCGCAGCATAAGATATTAGCCGCATGGAGGAGTTTGCAATGGAATTGAGGGTTCCTAGCTGCGAAGCAATTTTTCTTGAGCCCCTGCAGCTGTAGGATCCTGAACTACTTCACCCAGCTCCTTAAGGATATCCCTCTGGAGTCTGGTGAAGTGACATAGGTAATTCAGCGAACGCATAGCAAAGGTCGCTGAGGAAAACATCCGCTTACCATACCTATCCATGGTCCTAGAGTCCTTATTAGGAGGATGGACGGGCACGGAAGGATCTGCAAGTTCCTTTTTGGTGGCCGCAGCCACCACCATGGCATCAGCGGGGACACCCTTAGTAAGGAATTGTTTGTCACACGGGGCAGTGATAAATTTTGAAGGCCTCCTAGGGACTGGCTCTACAGAGTCAGCAGCTGCCCACGCCTTTCGTGCAATAACCTGCATAAGGGGGTCGAAAGGCGGAGACACCCAGGAGGTGGAGGGCCGAGATCCAAACGCCTCTAGGTATACTGACTCATCCTCAGAAGGATTGTTGGTGGGCCAGTTTCCCCTCTGTTTCAGGAGTTCTAGGATGTTTGAGAAGGAGACATCCTCAGAGGGGGATCTAGGGGATCCCTCTGACTCATCAAAGTCAGTATCCAAGTGACAGACTCGGGAGTCTACATGCTTCCTCTTACAAGTCCTCTTCCTAGGAGGATCTCCCGAAACATCAGGAGAATCCTCGGAAGAGGGGGAAATTCCCAATGGGGAAACCTGAGGCGGAGGATCTCTGGGTCCTGTAGCAAGAGAAGTGGCAGAGATGTCAACAGGTACTATAGAGGGAGGAGCTACGGGAACAGACTGCTGACTGATACCAGTGGCCAGTACACTCTTCATCACCTCGAATGCTCCCCTCCCAGGCAGGTCCGAGAGAACCCGCTCCAAGAGCTAGGAACTCCAGGGACCACCGAAGGGAAGTCTCCGAGGCAGATGTCGGAGCCGAGCTCACCAAGGCCGAGGCTCCAAGGGGAAGAGCGGGCTCGGACAAGGGTCCAATGCCACTCACCCTCTCGGAGGAGACCATGGAAGCCCGACCACCGAATCCCTCTAAGGAAGGTCTCAAGAGGAGATAAGAGTAGAGGCTGAAGGAACAGAAGGGGGTATCCGTCCTCCAGCCGTAGCAGTAACCATTCCCAAAGACTCCAACTCCAAGCTCTGGGGTAGAGTTGAAGGAGGAACTGTAACGGGGTGTGGACCAACAGTCGCCTGTTGAGACTGACTATGTAACATTTGGGCCAGTACCTGTGACTTAAGTAATCTACTGACCACTCTCTAGGTCATGATCTGACAATCTGGATGACCTTGAAGATCGGCTCCGATGGCTCCGTTCCGATAGAAGAGGTGAAGCCGGAGCCGAAAGTATCGGCTCCAAGGAAGGAGACCTCGACCTCTTCCTGGAATGAGCCATCGGAGCCGATACCATAGATCCTGTCGGAGCCGACCTCTCGGAGCCGACAGGAAACCTCGATGTATCGGCTCCAGCCGGAGCCGATACAGCCACCAAAGTAACGGTGTCGGAGCCGATCGGAGCCGACACCGATGCCTGTGCCACATGGGTGTCGGAACCGATCGGAGCCGACACCGAAGTGGTCGATACAGATTCGGCACCGATAGCCATCGGTGCCGAAGGCTTTAAGCCAGAATCGGCCCCAGCCGGAGCCGACCCCGACTCGGAACGAGTCGGAGCCGAGGCCGCAGGCTTAGACACAGAAGCCTGGGCCTTGGAAGATTTAACTGATTTTGACGGAGCCGACTTTGCCGGAGAGCCCTCCGACTTAAGAAGACCCCTAAGAATCAGTTTATTGCGTCTTTCCTGCAGGACTCTCTGGCTGAAGGAATGACAAATAGCACAGGAGTCCTGCAGGTGAAGAGGCCCCAGGCAATACAGGCAAGAAGTGTGACCGTCTGTCAGAGACATCTTCTGACAGCACGAGTCACACTTCTTAAAACCTGAGACCCTCTCCTTTGACATGGTGCTTAAAACACACACACACACCAGTCAAAAAACTTAAATTAAAGAAAATACCAAAAGGTATTCCTAAAAATAAACACACACACACCCTAACAGGGAGGGGATGGGATGGGTAAAGTTTGACTAAAAAATATTAAAGGAGACAGGGATTTTCTGTCAGGAAAACTAAAAAAATTAACTTATAACTAATAATAAAGAGTTTTTTTAACAAAAAGGGGCTTGAATATTAGTAAAGTGAATCACTTACCAGGAGCTGGTAAAAGGAGGACCTCATAAGCGAAGCGGCAAACGAGATCTGGGTACTTACCGCCTTGCATCATGGGATATGGGTCTGCCTCGAGCTGGTAAAAGTGACTCTCGAGCTTAGCAAGTGCCGAGTCGGAGCCGAGGGATCGGCTCCGAACCCATCAAGCAAGAATGAAGGCGAGATTGACAACTTAACATTGTTCTTTTTCTTTTAAGGTCTTTAATGATCATTCCTTCATGCAAGAATGAAAAAAAGAATATTGATCTCTCTTTTATCATGCTTTTTAACCAGGCTTTTTTATGCATTGCAGTGCCTACATTTTTTAAAACTAAACAAGGAGAGAGGGAGAAGGGAGAAAGAAGAGAGAAAAAAAGCAGAACAGTGGTACAACTAACTTCTAAGAGTATTAGGGGAGGATGTGTTAAAACAGAGAACGATCAACTGAAATGGATCACCACCCTGCAGGCAAATACAGGCTTTGGTCTGAAGGATAACATTTCACTTGAACTGTACTTGCTTTCAAGGAAGCTTAAACATTAATTAGTTTCTTGGTAACACTGATGAGGGTTTGACTTAACTGATTCGTCTATTTACTGATGCAGCTTAATGAGTTTGTTAGCTGGTCTGAAGAAGTATTGTATAAATTAAAGGTCTTACCTTTATTTTATTTTGTACATTAAACGTCTTTACCAGCTGTGTAGTTTGCTTTCTTTTTAGACTTGCTTTGTGCCAAACAAACTTGTAATTACAGTGGACCTCTTTCTTTTCTCTTTTATTGTTAATCTCTGAAATCCTGTCTCTGATTCATTTCCAACATATTATTGATTCTTTTAGTCAACTCTTGTGATCCCATCCCTTTCTCCAACATCTTCTGTTTAAACAGTAGAAAAGGTTTCACGGGTACAGTCTTTGTGGTCTTTATTAGCAGAACAACAAGAAGCAGAATCTCCATCTGTTTCACAGCTCACGTTTTATGGACAAACGTTTCTATTTCCTCCTTAGCATGTACTTCAATAAAAATAATTTTGTCTCTCCAGGGAAGAATACCTTGAAGACAGCTGGATACAGCAGTTTGAATCTCATACCTGCATCTCGACATTCTCTGAATAGTGGAGTAAATTTGGTCTCCTTCTGTCTGGTGTACAATGAGTAGTCACTCTCCACAAATACAGCGTTGTCTCCCATTTTTAGTACCTTGTCCTTCTGCCACAATTTTGTCAGAATCAACTCCTTCTGCTGGTAGGACTGCATCTTGACTACTAAAGGTCTGGGATGCTTTCTTACATCCAGGTTTGGAGCATACACACAATGTGCCCTTTCAACAACTCCTGCTGTGGAATACCAGTCCAGCTGCTTGCTTGTCCTTTCATTAAAGTAATACAGTCTGTTCCTTCTAGCTTCTTTGGTAAAGCTGAAAATCTCAGGTTTTTCCTATGTGTTCTGTCCTCTAATGCTATTATTTTTGAAACATCTCTTCCTGAGCAGTCTTATATTCAGACATCCTTTTTTTTAATTCAACCTCTGCTTTTTGCAGCTTTATCGTCTCATCTGAATATCTGTTTAAAGCTTCTTCCATTTTTTCCAGCATTTTGTTGTTCATCTTGATATACTCTATCAGGGTTTCATTTATTTTAACCAGGTCTGTATCCAGTTGACTTGCATCTTTCTGTAGGTTACTGGAAGTAGTGTCTGAAGGTTGCATTGCTTTTTGTTGAACAGCTGCAGAACTCTCCCCAGTCATCGTTTCTTCCTCACTTTTTGTAGCCGATTTACTTCCAGATTTTCTGTATTTCTTTATTCCTGGCATCCAGGCAGTGCACTTACTAGCCAGTTACTGAAATTTACCCAAAAAACAAGTCTACTGGGTTTCTCTGCTGAGTTTCTGTTTTCACACTGGAAGAGCTAAAAACAAGCTGTTACTCAATGTGCAGCCATCTTGGAAGTTCACATCCCCAGATTCTTAAATAAAATCCTTTCCCTCTTATTACAAGGGAAGATGTTCTATAAACTTCTGATACAGCATCACTCGGGAGTAGGAGGGAAAAGGGAAGTCTGACTGGCTGGTTGAAAAGAAATCCCTTGAAAAAGAGGAAGGGAATCAGACTGCCAGTTGTAGCCTTTTTTCTGACAAAGCATCCTTTACTGAATTCTTAAGATCTTCAAACTTGGTACAGTCCCCAAAAAGACGTTCCCCCAATTATCTCTCTCTTTCCCATCACACCTTCAGCATTTGCCAAATACCTGAGGAAAAAAAGCTTCTGAAAATTTTGCAATACTGAGATATAACCTTATTTTTAAAATGATCTTAAAGAAGCTGAAACATTTCACTACAACTACTGGTGAAGGTATCAAGTGATTTTGCAAAGACAGTATAATGGTTAAGATTCAGACTTATCTGGTAATAAGAAAATATATGACAGCCCATATGATTTGGCACCCACTACATTAACTTTAAATTACGGCCCCCACCCCAATTTCTCTGCCATTAAATTACCACATTCTTAAAGCACTTGGGTAGCTACTGAAGCTAAGGGTAACTACAAATCCTTCTTCAGCTACATTAGGAAACTGAGTGGCACTTGCTGCCAATTTGCTATGTCCACACCATAGCTCTCAATCATCCCGAATTAACCAGGACCACCCATTTTTAAGCTTAAATAAGTTTACTTTCCCAACTGCCCTATTAAGGAAACTTTACACCCAAGATTGACAGTAAAACAAGCTCTGTTCTGACTGTAGATGTCTTAGCCAATCACAGCATTGCTGTACTGCATCTATTTTGCATGCAGTTGGCCTGTTTCATTTCCTGTGTTGTACAGAAGCGGCTGCAGTAGACTCTGTATGGTGAAGTGCTCAATTAGGTCTGCTCAGTCCGCATATCACTGTAACATCGGCGTGGAGTTTGGAAGAGCTAACAGTTGTTGGAGCTAGAGTAGAGAGGTCACTGTTGGATATACCGAATCAAGATGAGAAATCGGGATTCTTTGATCATGAAGTGACTGAGACAAGTGTGGTGGTGAGTCTGGACGAGTCCTGGACATGGATTCAATCTTGGGGGAATTTGGCAGTTTCCAGCAGCTTGTCGTGGTGTGGAGAGGACGATTGTTCCTAGGAGGTCTGAGGTCTGGTTTATCAGTGGTCAGTGAGTGCGATGGAGGATTTTATTTTAAATTTTTTTTTCTCCATTACTTTACAGGTAAACAAGTTGTAGAAATGCAAGTTATGAGCAGGGCAACAAAGGTGGGTGTAACAGGGAGTTCTCAGTTTGTTTTGTCAAGAGGCTTGTTGAAATTAATTTACTGCAAAAACTACAAGTTAGAAGTTAAGACCAGGTTCTTTTGTTAGTAAACTCCCAATAAATCCTGTGTTTCAGTTGACTGTCTATTACTAGTAAGAACCCAGCTAAAGACTTAGGCCAGTATACTACCCTCCAGTGCAACAACTGCTATGTACACTGGTTAAGGTTAACATGCCATACATCAATCTTTTCAGATTCTGCCTTTCATCGAAGTGTTTTAAATCATCTCTTTTGCCTCCTTTCTTTATTTGGTACAAAGTTTGGGCTGTTGTGTTACAGATAAATTATGAGATTCCATTGAGAGACGTTGATGTAGTGATTTGAGTATAGCACATTATGTTTGTGTATGCATGGCTTATACTGAATACACTTATTCTGAGTAAACCATGCAAAAAGGCAGGCTAAGTGTTATATCCAACACTTACTGGATACCCGATGAACTATTTATTCAGCCATGCACTAACACTTTCTTTCTTATATTAGTAAACAGAATTATTTACCTATACTGTCTTGCCTCTGGCACAGATTTTAAGAGTGTTTAGCAAAGTTCTGCCTTTAAGAACAGCAAGATTTTGTCTTATTGTGGAGAATAGGAAATCTACTATTCATTATGTAGCTCTGGTAAACAACTAATTTCAAAAAAGAAACTACATAGGTTTTAATGCATACTGAATTTAGTCACACATTTTACCTATCATTTCTGCTGTTCTTAGCTGTTTTGCAGCTTAGTGTTTCAACTGCTTTTAAGTACAACTTACATATTGTTATATGTTGCTAGTGTGTTGTCAGGAACTAAATTTACTGCCTGCTTAGGATTATGCTATAATTTAAATTGATACAGTTTTTAAGAATTTAAGCATTTTAAGACATTTTAAGCCAGCACTGATAAGTTTCTCTAGACAAGAGAAGAGTATCAACGTTTAACAATTCTATCCAGAAAACCTCTGTCTGTGGTGTGGTTTGTATCTCACTGTATTTAAATGGGAAGGGGCATGCAGTTCATGCTGAGTAAAACCTCTCCCTGAGCCATAAACAGATTAAGGACTATACACTGTATAGGCTTTACATTTGGTTTCTGTGCTGTGTATCTATATATTGCTTAAGACTTGCTGTCAGTACCGTAATATTTGTTACTTGAGTACACTATAAACAAGGAGTAAAACACTGCATACAACTAAGTGAATAACTGTGTTTAGAATGTGTGGTGGGCTTAACCTTGTCCTCCATGCACTGGTCTACCTTGAGGAATGCATAACCCATACACTTTCCATTCTGGCATCATTTCATCCTTATGGTTCTCCCCACAGTCAATTTAAAATGTCATCCTGCTATTCAAGCAATTATAGTGTCCTTAATGGTACACCATGATAGTTTCTCTCTCTCACAATAGAGTACTCATAAAATCATATTTCTGAGATTTCATACTGTGCGGCACTGTCTGGTTTGTTTAAAATGTTTTGGAACTGATTAAATAAGAAAATGTGAAAGCATACATATTCTGAAGCAAAATAAGTCTAACTGTAATTGACATTTTAATTGTAATTCACCACCTTGTCTCCCAAAATCACCAGTTTTAGGAAGGACAGAGAGTGGAAGTTGATATTTGTAGTGTGAAGAACTTTTTGTAGTACTCCACTCTGAAGACAACGTTGACTGTTAGGGGTTGGTACAACGCTCTTCAGTCAGTTTTGACTCTACGAGGATGATGCTTGAATGGCTTGATTGACAGCATTTGGATTATTAAAGAAGCAAGACATGCTCTGGTGGATCTAAGTGTAGTACTCTCTTGAAAGGGGTGAGAGGTTGTATGACGAAGTACATTACAAAGTGATTTCAGAAAATGCATGTTACTGCACAACCCATTAATGCACCGAATTTTAAGGAATAGCACTGAAACGTCTAGTTTCCCTCCATGACTTTGGCCTTTTGCCCACTCACGCCCAGACGTTTTTGTCCCCAGTGCTTGTCTTTAGATTGTGACTAATGGTTTGAAGATGTACTACTTACCAGGCACCCATAATTTCATTAAATGCGAGACACGAGTTTTATGCTTCATATATTTCTGAAAAATATTAATGCAAAACAGCTAACGAGAACTTTAAGTAATGATTTGTCAGATTTACGACATGCTCCTTGCATGCACTTCCTGGGTGTGTTTTGAATCATTTGCAAAAATGAACTTTCTCTTGGGTCTGTTACGAAACATAAGCGATAGGCATGTTCTTAGACACATTATGAATCATTTGCAATAACTGCTTTGAGTGCATTATGAATTATACTCAATAATTCATTATGTATCCAAGAAAAAGCTCATTATTTACAGTAATGAGCTTTTACCTGGATGCATTAGGAATTATATGTAATAATGAGCTTTTTCTTGGATACAGTATAATTAACTTTTTCTTGGATGCATTGAGTTATTTGCAATAATAATTTTTTTCTTGGATGCGTTAGTGATTATTTGCAATAATGCTTATTCACATTTTGTGACAATGTATGGTGTTGTGCATTACTCAGTCTTACTGACACACATTTAAAGAGGTTTCTGGCTTACATTCTCAGTTTTTATCCAAATCATTAATTTTCTTCAGAAGCAAAGTAATGGGTGAATCATACAAAAGCACTGTACAAGCCACAGTGGAAGGCAGTGCAATGCAAACTTTCTTACAATGTTATAGTGCAACAACTCAGAAGGGTAATATTTTTTGAATACTGGTTGCCATCACAAAAGCTTCATTTTGCTGTAAGTAAAAGTATAACTTCACAGTACACCTATGAATTATCTTGAAGCTTTCTCTTTCTCTAAAGATGCTGCCTCTGAAAAGAAGCAAATGACCACATTCCAAACCAGCTGGAGGGTCATCTTTGCCTGGGTAATGGAAAGGAGGTGTGGTCCAGGCTATGCATTTTGCAAGACATGTATTACTAATATTAATATAGGATATGGAGGGAGGAATGATCTGCAATAGCATATGAACCTTGAAAAGCAGAAGATGAGCACAAAACATCCGATTGGGAGGAAGGTGAAAGAAATGTTTGCCACTCAGCAACCCAATTCTAAAGTATTGAAGGTTGAAGAGGCCTTTATGAGGCTACTTGCTGAGCACAACTTGCTATTTACGACTGGGGATCATTTCTTGAAGTACATGAAGAAGTAATGTATGAATCTGGAGGTGGTACAAAATATGAACTGTGGACCAACAAAGACTGCTTGCACTTTAAGGGATGTAATGGGGCCAAAGTACCAGCAGGATTTTAAAAAGTTTGTCAGAAAGTGCCATATTGTTTGTACCTCGACCAGAGTACAGATATGGGGGAAGACAAACTGCTTGTGATTTTACTTTTTTTTTTTTTTTTGACCATGACACTGGTATAAAGAAGAAGCTAATTCTTATGATAATGTTCCATCTGTGTTGTCGATCTTCAATAATCCTTTACCGTGGGCTTGCTTCCGAGCTTCAGAACCAACTCGGCCATTTTTACAGCTTGCGCCTTCCAAAAACTCTCAAGCTAGGCTCTACCCATAATGCTCCTCACCAAATTACCTCAGATCGACTTTGCATACAATAGTGAAGACAAGAAATACTAGATAAGAGACCATATCTGTGTCCCTATTACGAAGCCAGTCTTTGGGACTATTCGGTCCACCAAGAGTTCTAAAGCAGGGGGAAGGAGGGAGGGAAAGTCAAGGATTAGTGAAGATAGACAACACAGATGGATTGTTATGGTAAAACATAACTTCTTTTTCTGATGTTGTCAATCTTCACGTAATCCTTCACTGTGGGAGAGAGTCCCTAGCTACCTGAATCTTGTGAGGTCTCATGGAAGAATATTCCCGAGCACCATTGAGCCGCATAATGAACATCCCCTAGAGACCTGGTCCAGTTTGTAATGAGTAATAAAGGTATGAGAAGATGCCCATGTAGTTGCTGCACAATTATTAAGGAAGCTCTGAAATGAAAAACTGCAGAAGCTGCTACAGGTCTCGAATATGTTTTCACAGGACATGGTGGGTGGAATCCCTTTCTGTTCTAAATGACAATCCCTAACCATTTCGCCAAAGTAACCTTAGATACTGGCTTGCCTTAAGAAACTGTAGAAAAGGCAATAAACAGTTGGTTGGATTTTCTAATGTCCTTTATTCTGTGAAAGTAAAAACGTAATTGTCTGTGTACGTCTAAGTAAGTGAAGACAGTACTCCCCCTTGCAAGAAAAATTATGAAAAAAGAATGGGAGATGTAAAGTTTGATTGATATTTGACTCTCAAACAACCTTTGGTAAAAAGGATTTTTCCTGAGGCAAGCCCTATCGTTATGAAATATCAAATAGGAGAGTTTGCAGGGCAAGATTTCAATTTCTGAATTTCTCCTAGCCAAAGTGATAGCTATCAAAAATAAGGTTTTCCAGGAGAAGAACTTTGAACCTTCAGCAACTTGTGACAAAGCGGGAAGAAATAAGAGAATGCAGTACCAAATGAAAATCCCATGGAGCAGAGGGTTCTTTAAAAAGAAGCCTGAACCTAAACTCAAAAAACAAGCCACCCTGGTGGAATCCTATCACAAGTTTTGTTAAAAAAGGGAAAAAATAATAGCAAAAATTACAAAGTACAATGCCCAGCAAGCATCAATCTAAACTCAAGAGTCTATCAAATCCAAATGAGGTAAAACAGCTTCTCAGACCAAGAACAATCAAAAGGCACTCTTCTATTATTTAGTCAACCTCACAGACAACACAGCTACGGGCCAACTAAGTGTAAACGGAGCCTCCTATACTGAACCAGAATACGTATACAGCCAATCTACTGGCCAACAAATTGAGATAAAATTTTAACCTCCTCTCCTCCCCAAATAGCCTTCAAGAAATAGCCTCTACCAAAACTCCCCTATCACTAGGTTACAGGTCCTCAAAGCACTCTCCAAAGCCACGAACACTCCATTGATAGGTCCTGATAATATCACAGGATGCCTTCTTAACAGCATGAAACATGACCTATCAGAACTAGAATCACTATTTAACTGTAGCCTCTAGAAAGGGCTTTGTGCCAAATAAATGAAGGACTAACCAACATCTCTCTGCACAAGGGTGGGGGCGGACCATTTAGGGATCCGGGTAACTACATATCAATAAGTCTGACTAGTCTCATATGCAAAGTATGGAAAGAATTATGGAAATGATAAACAATGACATAGGAAACCTTCAGACAGTGGATCCAACCCACTTTGGGTTCATCAACAGCAAGACATACCTACTCAACCTACTGGACATCTTTGAAAAGGTCATCAAGGCAACGGACGAGGGCAAAATGCTACATACTATCTACTTAGACCTGGCCAAAGAATATGCCAATAACTTCACTCAGGCATTGTAAACAAACTAAAAAAAAGGCATATACCTTTATGTCACTTGCTTGATAGCCATTGGTCTCAAAGTTAGGACCCAAGAAGTTAGGATAAGGGAGTCTACTTCCACAAGAAGGCCAGTCACTAGAAGAGTTCCTTAAGGTCAGGTGCTTCGGGTGCTCCTCTTTGGCATTTACTTCTCAGATGTCAAGGCCAACATCAAGGGCTTCTGGTTGATCAAGTATGCAGACAATTACAAACTAGGTGCAGTCATAGAATCCTCTAAAGTCACAAATATCCCCTAGAAGGCTCGACACAGACAAATAATTGGCCCCAGAGACACCTTCTAAAATTCAGTGCCAAGCAATGCATATTATCTTCCAGGAAAATGGCTATCCTTGGAAACTACCACAGTGATAGTAGACCCAGTGTTCAGTGATTTGGGACTGCATATACAGAGTAACCTAAACTTTGACCAGCACAAGTCTATGGTAGTAAGGAAATCATTCTGAGTTTCACAAATTACAGGCAATGGCATGGTATTTAGGTCCAAGAATGTCACTGTTCTGCTGTACTCGTCCCTCAGACCAATCATGGATTACAACCCCCCACCTCTTCAGTATATAATTGACCAGCAGTTTCTCAATAGCTCATTCTGATGAAACAGAAACTATGTAATTGACCAGGCATACACAACAACTGAAGCATCCATATAGATTCCTCACAAAAAGAATATAGGGTGTAAACATATCCTACATGTACTGCCTGAAAGCCCTATCCCTGTACTTGGCCTCCTACAGACTGCAAATAGGTTTGCTATGTCTAGCCTACAAAGCATCCTCTGACGGAAACAAACAGCATCAGAATAATCCCAATCTAGGGACTTAAACCTAGTCTGCAACATGAACGGAACATGTTGGAAGGACAGTTATGTCTCTCAAAGACTAACCCTTCTCTGGGAAAGGCTTCTCATTCATGTGAAGCGGAGGTGTTCATCGTGTTTCACTGTTGCAGTCATTACAATTGGGTTATCCTGCTGGCAGGTGACCCGCAGTCGGCCCGAGTTCCAAAGTCTAGGTTTGGCGTCTGTTGCTGTCGCCTCCTCCCTGACGTCAGTGCGCCAGGGGTATAAAAGATGCAGCCGACGCCATTTTCTTCAGTCTTTCTTGCCGCGTGGTGCCCGAAGCAAAAGCAGTTTGCAAGTGTCGGTCGGCCGACTCCTGAGATTTTCAAATTCGAATTTCAGATCCGAAGTCTTCATTAAAGCTAAGTACCCAATTGGGGAAACTTTTTTCTTGCTCCAGACTGATGTCAGAAAAAGTTAATAACTGCATTTCTTGTGGGAAGCAAATACCTCATAAGGAATTTCATTCTTACTGTATTCCTTGCCTAAGCCCTGACCACGACGTTGTTAGTTGTCGGTTTTGTGCTAGATTTAACCAATGCACTATTAGGCATCGGTATGATTTTGCATTTCATTATTTTGGCAGAAGATTCAATTATATAATGCTGTCGGAACAGCCAACTACCAGAGTTTATAAAAAGTGCAAAGAAAAAGAAAAGGACAGGCATCCGAGGTCCAAAACCAATGACGAGGCTTCCGCTAGGCCTGTCGCCAGTTCGCCGGTTTTCAGTGAGGCGCTTTTGCAGCCCCTGATGCCCGCTACCTCAGAGCCACAGGCCGCTTCCGACTCCCACATGGAGCCGACTAGGCTGCTGGAAACTCAAGGTATTGGACACTCGGAAACTATTCCCTCAGATGGGTCTGGAGCCGCTGAGCAGGCATCGGCTTCTGAGGGTGTTTTCAGGCCCACACAGTTATATGTGAAACCAACTTCAGCTTCAAAGGCAAAGACTAAAGCAGCTCTAAAGACAAAGAAACAAGTACAGCATTCTCCTCGACAGGCCAACATGCCTAAAAAACAGATGCTTAAAATGGCCTAAGACCTAATTACTTTGATCAGGGGTTCCCATCCCCCTCCTGATAAGAGGCCTAGGCAAGAGATAGAATATGAATCTTCAGATCAGGTTTCCATTTCCTCTGATTCCTCCTCTGAGTAGGAATAGTCTCTTCCTCCCTATGAGGATTCTGATGCTGAAGAATCTATCCCTTCAGCCTCTCCTCCTGAGGATTAGTCTTTTGGGGAGACCCTGACCCTGCATACTATGAGGGAGCATTTCCACTGGGAGAGCCAAGATTACTCAGAATCCAAGAAAAGGCTCAGAGACTTACTTTTATTACCTCAGCACAGGCCCCCTGCTATTCCTCCTGTTTTAGACATTGTAGATAATGTATTTTCAGAGTCAGGTCTGTCTCCTGACTCTACCACCAGCTCCTGTTAAACCAGACAGATAGTACAGGGTTCCTGATTCACATAAATTTCTTTATAAAAACCCTGCTGCTGACCCAGAAACTATCTCTCAGGGTCCCAAAGGGGTCAAGGCTTCCACTGCAAAAAACCCTATCCCCTCTGATAGGGATTCAAGGGCCCTGGACAGATGGGGAAAAAAGATTTATACTTCTGCTACCTTGGCTGTAAGAGCTTTAAATTGTCAGTTTCATATGCTTAAATATCAGCAATATCTTATGTCACTGCTTAAACAGAAAATGTTGACAAATTCAGAATGTGCAGAAAAAAAAGAAATGCAGGATTTACTGCATGCAGATGAACAAGTGGGAAAGGATACTTTGCAATGTGGTTTTGATTCTCTAGAGGCCTCCTGCAGGGCCGCTGTTACAGGTACACAGTAAACGAAATGAAATCAAAACTCGTACCCTCTCAAGAGGGTATTCTATATATTCAATATAGAATATTCAATATTCCTGGGTGCAAGCTTAAATACAACTGCCCAGATGGCTTATCTCACGCCAAACACAGACAACTGACTACTTATTTCAAAATATTGGCAACAAAGACCCAGTTATCTGCAAGAAAATTTCTGCAGGCTTTGGGCTTCATGGCATCCTGCATTCTGCTAATTCCATATACAAGACTGCATATGAGGAAACTTCAATGGTATCTAAAAAGTGTTTGGACTCAACATTGCCACAGCCTGGAAACAATAATTACCCTCATTCCCTGCCTGAGACAAGAGTTTCGATGGTGGGCAAAAGCTTGTCACCACAACACGGGACAGCCATTTACCTTACCCACAGCCAGGCAGACATTGAGAACAGATGCATCAGATTATGCCTGGGGGGCCCATATGGCAGGAAGATGTATTCAGGGCACATGGTCTGCAAGTCAAATGCATCTACATATCAATCAAAAAGAGATGCTAGCTGTTCAGATTGCCCTGACAGCCTTCAAGGATCTACTTCATCCAGGACAACTACTGATAAAGACCGATAATACTACAGTCATGTGGTACATAAACAAGCAGGGAGGAACTCATTCCTACCCCCTCTGCAGACTAGCCATGATCTTGTGGGACACAGCATTGACTTACCAAGTACATTTGCAAGCACAATTCCTGCCAGGAAGGACAAATACTCTGGCAGACGAATTAAGCAGAAACCCAATGGATCCCCAACGAGTGGAAATTGGATCCACAAGCCTTCAGCATGATAACAAGGAACTGGGGATGCCCGGACATAGACCTATTTGCCTCTCCTCACAACTGCCAACTACAGAGATTCTGCACAAGGACTTATCACAAACAAGCATGGAAAGTGGATGCTCTATCTTTCAGCTGGAAAAACCTAACAGTATATGCCTTTCCTCCTCTGCCTCTCCTCCCCAAGGTACTCCTCAAGGTCAGACAAGAGAAGCCAAAAATGACACTGATTGCCCCAGACTGGCCCCGCCAGCATGGGTACCCAATCCTAAAGAGCTTGTCTCAATGCCCAGCTTGGACATTACCTCAAATTCCTCACTTACTGACCCAACAAGAGTGTCAGATACTGCACAGCCAACTCAGGACCTTAAACCTGGCAGCATGGCGGATAATACAGCCATTCAAAACACACCTCTCTCTAAAGCAGTGATGGAAGTTATTTTGGAGGCCAGGAGGCCTAGCACCAGAAAATCTTATGCAGAAAAATGGAAGAGATTCTGTGCTTGGAACCAGGCACAAGGTATTGACACGACTGTTCCAAATATTCCTCAGATTTTGCAATACTTACCCGAGATGCTGGATAAAGGCCTTTCCTTTTCATCAATTAAAATTCATGCCTCTGCCATTTCAGCTCATTACAATACAGAACCACCTATTTTTTCTCATCCATTACTAAGGCAGTACCTCAGAGGGGCCAAAAACATAAGACCTCCAAGGAGAGCACCAATACCTGCATGGGACTTCAACTATGTCTTGGAAAAACTCACACTGCCTCCGTTTGAGCCAGCCTCTGCAGCTGATATAAAATTCTTATCCTGGAAAACAGCTCTGCTCCTAGCAATAACCACCGCTAGATGAGTCTCAGAGTTACAGGCACTCATGGCTGTGGAACCTTTTATCATTTTCCATCCTGATAGGGTTTCTCTGAGGACAAACCCTACATTTATGCCTAAGGTAGTGTCCAGTGTGGCCCTTAACCAAACAATTCATTTGCCTACCTTTTATCCAAACACACAGAATAAGGGTGAGAGACTTCTGCATTCTTTGGACATTCACAGGCAGCTACGCTTCTACTTGGACAGAACCAAAACTTTTAGAAAGACTGAACAACTTCTAGTGGCATATGCTGCAGGATCAGAAGGAAAGCCCATCGCAAAGCAGACTATTTCAAAGTGGATAGGCCACTGCATTTGTTTCTGCTATTCACAGCATGGCAAATCAGTGCCTAAGGGCATTAGGCCACATTCAACCAGAGCAGCAGCCTCCCTCGGAGGAGTACCAACCAAAGACATCTTAGAGGCTGCAACTTGGAGTTCAGTGCATACTTTTACAAAGCACTATCACTTACCTCTCTACTCTAAATCCAGGGCAGGTTTTGCCACTGCAGTTCTGTGGGGCCTGATAGCCTCTCCTAATCCTATTTAGTACCAGCCTTCCAACCTTAGCTTTGGGATTCAACCCAATTGTAATGACTGCAACAGTGAAATACGATGAGCATAGCATAGTTGTGTACCTACCATAAATGTAGATGTTCAAGTGTATTCACTGTTGCAGTCCAGGTTACCCTCCCACCATCCCCCTTTTCCTTTGCTGGGACTTATCTGTACTTCTCCATTCTATACACCCTATGTGGTGTATTTGCTTGTAGATGAAGGAAAAGTTGTTTTTGTGTATGCTTATTGGCATAATTTAGCCTACCATTTTAGGGGGCACCTGACATCTGGGGCAAGAAAAACTGAAGAAAATGGCGTCGGCTGCATCTTTTATACCCCTGGCTCACTGATGTCAGGGAGGAGGCGATAGCAACAGACGCCAGACCTAGACTTTGGAACTCTGGTCGCCTGCCAGCAGGATAACCCAATTGTAATGACTGCAACAGTGAATACACTCGAAAATCCACATTTATGGTAGGTACACAACTGTACTTTCTTACTATGCCAACTGGACGGGTAATCAGAAATTTACCCATTGTGAAACCTGTCTCTATTAGGGACCTTGTAAATGCTTAACCACCCTTGCCTAAGCCTACATATACTGAATAAAATAACCCTAGGTTATCAAAACTTGTCAGATGTGCTTGGGAAACATGGCTCGGCTTACAGGTTCTCACGGTAATTAGCCTAGCAATCACCAATGAACTTACTAATCTAATACCTTTGACATATAACACAGTCACTGATAAGACAGCCCAACATCACATTTAAAGTACTCCAGAGTACATAACATACAAACTACTTTATAATACAACATGCAATATATACAATATTTTATACAAATGTTAACAAAAACTGTTTTACTTAGTGAGGTCTTCAGTGACTATATAAATATTAATGGGAACATGTGGTATTTGTTAAGAGCCTGTGTTCCTACTAAACACCAATTGTAACCTGTTGTCTCATCTTGTTCCATTCCTAGATATGAAAAATAATATGCACGGTCTCAGTAAATACTAACCTTTAACCTAAAGGAAAAAAATGTACTGGCTATGCTTAAACAAAGTGTGCACTGTTATACTGAACACACTGAAGTACATAGGTTGTTGGGGAGGCAACTGCTTGTATAACTTATTCACTTTCTACACTTTCATACTTTCAGTCTAACAGATTCAACAAAATTCCCGTCTTTCTTAGCCATTTCTAGCAAATCAATATTTCATATGTATAACTATGCATCTAATGGGACTAATGTTTTATAGCTCCCTCAATTATTTACCAATATTATAATATTGCTGGTCTTCCGGACTCTTACCATCTCAAAACACCAGCCTCTGGGTTAAAGCCCTAGTTACTCCAAATTCTTCTTTCTAGGCAGTTCCTACATTTTTTCTGTCACTCAAGCCTTTTTCTTTAGAGCAATGGAAAAGGTTTCACTAACAAAGGCATTCTTTATGGGCTTTGTTAATGCCAGAAGAATGAGCAGAGTCCTCTTCTGTTTTGCTGGCTCAATCTATTGGATAAACATTTTATTTCCTCAGCCTGTTCTGCTTTCAAAATTGATTTTGATCCTCCAGAAAAAAAACATTCTGAAAACCGCTGGTCACAACAGCTTAACCTCACATCTACCTGGCATTCCCTGATTGCTGGAATAAACTTTCTTCTCCAATGTTTAAAGTAAGTTTTTTTTTCCAAACACTCTGCTGTCCACACTTAACACTTCTGCCACAATTTGTCAGGAGCAACTCTTTCTGCAGGTATGACTGCATATTTAATAGAACAGGTCTTGCTGCTTTCTCATAGCTAAATTTGGAGAATACATATGATGTGCCCACTCAGTTAAAGATTCTGCCATGGAACACAAGCCCATTTCCTTATTTGTAATTTCATAAGCAGTTTTTGCCTTCCAGTTTCCCTGGTATAGCAAAACATAGCAGGTTTTTTCTGTGTGTTCTAACTAAACAATTTATGGAAATGGTTCTTTTTAAAAAGTTTCATGCTCAGCCACCCCTTTTCATTTCAACCTCTAATCTTTGTTCTTTTACCAGTTCATATGAATATTTTTCTAGCCTTTCATTTGAATATATATCCTTTCAGTATTTCACTTATCTTAAACTTCTGGGTGCATTTGGTTTATTTTTTCCTATAAAATACTAGAAGTTATTGTCTGTACTAAAGATGAAATTAACAGCTTTTTGCTTCACAGCTGCAAGATCTTTCCTAGCCAGAGTTTTTCTTCTTTTCTTGTTCATTTTCTTTATACATTTTTTGCTGGCATCCAGGCAGTGTAATTAATAGCCACTGACTAAATTTTACCCAAACTAATAAATTTTACTGTTTTTTTTTTTCACAGTTTCATTTCTCACACCGAGGAAAATTTAGTCAACCTGATTGTGTGGAGCCATCATGGAAGGCCAACCAGCAGACACTTCTGATCTTATTTCTGAACGTTTTATATTCTTGGACTATTATTTGAGTTGTCTGATCTATGAACGTGAAGCACACTGAAAAGTATGGGTGGGTCTTTTATAGCACAAAATGCTAGACCAGGAGTGTCCAACCCGCGGCCTGCGGGCCGCATGCGGCCCTCAGAGCTCTTCCATGCGGCCCGCGACCCTTAAATTTAAATTTAATTTTAATTTAACTTTTTTTCCGTGTGTTTACACGTCCGCGTACTTTTGCTGTTCTGCGCATGCGCCAACTCTCTTTTTTTCACGCTTTTTTCATACCAGCGTCTTTCCGCTGGTATGCGCATGCGCGAAAACACCGTTCGGTCGTTTTTTAAAGCTGAAGGAAGGAGCGAGATCGTGGAGAGAGGATTTATTTTATTTCGGAGTACACACCGACTACACTACAACATAGCAAAAGGTAAGTAAAGCTAAGTATTTTTTTGACACTGTGAATGCTCCCTAAACTAGAGCTTAATCTAGGTAGATTTGTGCTGATTGTTCAGTGTTTAGTTTGTGGTTTGATGGAATTTAAAGACTGGTGTTTCTTATGTTTTGTGTTACGTTGTGTAGGGAACTGATAATAAAAAGTTGCTTACTTGTCGAAGTTGTTACTTTTAAAATAGTATGCATAAGGTGACTTTACTTACGTTTCTTGTTAAGACTAAAGCCCGTCCAGTGAGTATCGATTGCAGTTTGCAAGAAAAAGGTAGCATGAACTGTTTGAAGAGTTTAGTTAGGCATTTTGATTTTTTTGCCACTTTGTCAATGCAGTTTTGTTAAATCTGGCTACCTTTGTATTGTTTCTGCATTGTACTGCAGGAATATTAGTTATTGGTATTAAGGCATCCAGCAATTGATTACTTGTGGTTGCAAGTTTCAGGATTACAGTTTTGCAGAAAGGCACACTGAGCAAGTAGTGCCGTTTGATGCCTGAATCTTTGCAGGGTAGAGGAGGGTTTATTTACCTTGGCTTTTTCTGTGGGGTGTAGCTGTAGTAGCTAGTGATAGATGCATGGAAGTGGTGATCCATCCGTCAAGTGGCCCAGTCACAAAGTGACAGTAGCTAGTCATGTGTGATGATACAAAAAGGGCATGCAAAAAGTTGCAGATAATTTGGCTATATTATGCAAGTAGTAGAGAAAGGTGGCTTACAGAGATGTTTAAAATCGGTAGCAGATACAAAATTATGCCATTAATTGCTGTTATCAGTCCAAATTTAACCACTGTTTAAACTGCCATTGAGAAAAATACATGGGCTTTAAAACTCTTACCAGAAGGACTTGTTTTTTTTCTTTCTTGAATAACTGTGTTTCTGTAGGCAGAGTTTATGAATTTAACGGTTTACACACCTGTAGTTCTTGAAGAAAAAATGACAGGAATTTCTAGGTTCATTTTATTTATTTATTTTTGTCTTTGAGCTTCACGATTTTAAATGCATTCATTTTCCATAATCTCTGCCTGCTATTAAAAAAAAATCTTGTTTGGACTGCTTATTATAAGGGGAGAAAAATGTTTAGTCACAATGAATCTGTCATGGTTAAAATATTAGTTTAAACATGCAACACGAGAAAAAGAAAGAAATGTATACAAATGGAAACTGTGACATCAAAGCGTTCTCTTAATGTGTTAGTTGTCTTGGTCAATGTTTATGAAACGATTTTTTTAAGCACTCGCTTGCTTCGTGCAGTATTTTATTTATTAAATATTTTCTCCTTTAAGCCCTTTTTTGATACATCACTTTTTGTGTAATATTTGTAGTCTAAGCTGAGGGTAGTAATGAGTAAAAAGCAAGTTCAATTTATTGATGGAGCCGACATTTAGTTATGATGACTATCATAGTTTGTTCACAGGTGGAGAACCATACTTATTTGGTTGGTAAATTTTAATCGCAAACCACTTTGTAGATACAGTTTTATTTTGAACTTGTTTTCCATCTACTTTTTGAATGCTTTTAGTTTCTTTACTTAGTTCATTTCCTTTGTTATCATTATGGTCTGTTATCGTCTTACATAGCATAAAAAGATTCATATACAGTACCAGCTGCTAGAAATGGAGTCAGATAAATAAGAAACAGTTGTGTAAGACTAGTTTAGGTAACGGACCTGCACAAGAAAATTCTTCTTCTTAAAGCCAGTTTACTTTGGTAGGGTGTCTTCTGTCCTCTTAATTTCTTTTTCAAAAGATCTTTAGTACAGTATGCAGTGTACCTAAATATGATAAGCCAATGGCCTACCTTGAATACCATGAGGGATATGACACCATATTTTATTAGTAGTGCTATAAAATACAGGAGTGGATGGCTTTTTCAGTATACACTGCTGCCCTAATGAATGGAAAGGATGCAATTTGCATGCTTCACCTGGGTACTGTGAGTAACAGGTCACTCATGCAGTGCATATGTGGATATTCTGTGTTTTCTAGAATGTATTACTACCTTTTCAGGTTACAGTGAAGCCTCAAGTACACTGGTGGTGAAAGAGTGGAGTTGGTATATATAGGTTTGGGTGATGTGGGTGGCTTGCCCTTGTCGGGGGTGCAGGGTATGTTTACCCCCCTCCGACAAAAAACAAGAAAAAAGTAGTTTTTCACCCTTTCGGTTTTCAGGCATTCCAAACATTGCTTCCTGCATTGAAAATGCACTTTTGTAATTATTTTGTAATTATGACTAAGAATGTAACAGAAGCTACACATTGTGATAACATACCACAATGTGACTATGCTATGACATGTGGAATAATGCCTTTATATTTATTTATGATATATTCTGCCATCCTGAGTGACCAACACAAATTGTCCCTACCTTTTACTGGTGATACCTGCTTAATTATATGTCAGACAAACATATAATGTGTGACTCAGGAGAAATACAATATATTATTTCACAAAAACAGCCTTCCTGAAGACTAGAATGAGATATTGAATTTTAGGGCAAATATTATGCATTTATTAATTTATTTTTTGCTCTTCAGTTTATGTGACAGACCTTTTTTTTTTTTTTTTTTTTTTTTGGTCCTCACTTGCTGTTTGCCCCTAGACCATTTCTATTGACTCAATGCGGCCCTTGCAACTGAAAAGGTTGGACACCCCTGTGCTAGACAAAGCTCACCCCTCAAAAGGATAGTTTATTACATCAAAGGAGTCCAAGTCTTAGAGAGATTGTTCTAGTTAGGAATAATTGTGGCTTATCAATCTCTATAAAATACTTAAGAAGGTACATCCCAAAGATGCGAACATGTTCAATAATGGAATTGGTGAGCAGCTACTAAGGGGGGAGGAGAACATTCTTGGACTAGAAGAGATAAAGTACAGTTGTGTATACTTACCATAAATGTAGATGTTCGAGTGTATTCACTGTTGCAGTCATTACATTTGGGTTATCTGCTTGCAGGTATCCCTCAGCCAGCCTGATTAATAAAGTCTTGGGTCCTGCGTCGGTTACTGTCCCTTCTTCCATGACGTCAGGGGTATAAAACATGCAGCCGACGCCAATACATCAGTTTTTCTTGCCCCAGATGTTAGGTGCCCCCCTAATGGGAAGCAATTAAATATAAAAGCACAAAGATATACCTCCAACAAAAAAGCAAATACACCAAAAAGACTTTTAAGCATAGTAAAGGAAAGTAGAGGTATAGCCAAAAGTTAGGGGGCTGGAGGGAGGGTAACCAGGACTGCAACAGTGAATACACTCGAACAGCTACATTTATGGTAAGTGTACATAACTGTACTATGTTCTTTGTGTTTCACTGTTGCAGTCATTACATTTGGGTAGATTCCCAAAGCTATGGTTGGGAGGAGGAATTTAGATCGCATTAGGGCCAGCTATAAGGCCCTGCAAGACTGCAGTGGCAAAGCCAGCTCTGCATTTAGAGAAAATTGGCAAATGATAATGCTTGGGGAAAGTATGTACAGAACTCCAGGTAGCAGCTTCTAGGATGCCCCTTGGTAGGGACACCTCTGAGAAGGGCTGTTGAGGTAGATGCTGCCCTGGTGGAGTGAGGTCTGATCCCCTGGGGGATAGGTTTTTCATGGTGCTTATAGTAGAAATTAATGCAATGACTTATCCATTTAGAAATGGTTTGCTTTGAAATAGCCTTCCCCTCTGTCCCGGCAGCAAATACCACCAGCAGTTGTTCAGATTTCCTTTCAGGTTTAGTCCTGTTCAAGTAGAATCTAAGTTGCATGTGCACATCTAAGGAATGCAGTATCCGTTCGCCTTTATTCTGTGGACTGAGAAAGAAGGTTGGCAAATTAATGGAGTGATTAAGGGCCACACTGGATACCGCCTTGGGCATGAAGGATGGATTGGTTCTGAGGGACACCCTGTCCGCATGAAAGATGATGAAAGGCTCCACTGCCATAAGGGCCTGTAATTCAGATACCCTTCTAGCTGAAGTGATTGCTAAAAGGAAAGCTGTTTTCCAGGAAAGAAAGTTTAAGTCTGCAGTAGCAGATGGCTAGAAAGGAGGTAGAGTGAGTTTCTCCAATACAAAGTTAAGGTCCCAGGCTGGGGTTGGAGCTCTCCTGGGTGGTCTCAAATTTTTGGCCCCTCTGAGGAACTGCTTGAGCAGTGGATGAGAGAAGAGGGGAGGTTCTGTGTTATAATGACCTGAAATGGCTGAGGCGTGGATTTTAATGGAGGAAAAAGACAGGCCCTTGTGAAGCATCTCAGTTAAGTATTGTAAAATATGAGGTAAATTGGGCGCTGCTGTGCTCATCCCTTGAGATTGGTTCCAGGCACAGAATCTTTTCCATTTTTCAGCATAAGATTTTCTAGTACTAGGCCTCCTTGCCTCTAAAATGATATCCATCACAGGTTTGCTGAGGGATGGTAAAGAAGAGATTAAGTAATTAGCCAGGCTGCAAGGTTCAGTGTTAGAAGCTGAGGGTGCAGAATCTGGTTCTCCTGCTGAGACAGCAGGGAAGGAGTCTGAGGCAGGTGCCATGGAAATAACCATGACACACTGCCCAGGAGGGGGTACTAGTGTTGGCGCGGCCAGTATGGAGCAATCAAAATCATCCTTGGTTTGTCCTGTTTGATTTTTAGTAGTACTTTGAAGAGAAGAGGCAGAGGGGGGTTAGGCATAGACTGATCGGTATTTCCAGCTGAAGGACAGAGCATCCACTTTCCAGGCTTGCTTGTGGGGAGTCCTTGTGCAAAATGTGTCCAACTGGTAGTTCTGGGGAAGAGGCAAACAGGTCTATATCTGGGCTCCCCCATTTGCTTGTCAACATGTTGAAATTCCTTGGTTCCAGTTTCCACTCGTGTGGGTCCATGAGGTTTCTGCTTAGTCCGTCTGCCAGTGTATTTAATTTTCCTGGCAGGAATTGAGCTTGTAGGTGCACTTGGTAACTCAAGGCTGTGTTACACAATGCCATGGCTTGTCTGCAGAGGGGGTAGAATGTGTACCCCCCTGCTTGTTTATGTACCACATAACAGTGGTGTTGTCCGTCTTTACCATTAGTTGTCCTGGAAGAATGTGGTCCTTGAAGGCTGTCAGAGCATTCTGTACAGCTAACATTTCTTTTTGATTGATATGTAGGTGCATTTGACTTGGGTGCCATTTGCCCTGAATGCACTTCCCTGCCAGGTGAGCCCCTCATGCATAGTTTGATGCGTCTGTTGTTAGGCGTCAGGGGGTGGTGGTGTGAAAAGTAGTCCCTTGTTTTGGTGGCAGGCCTCTGCCCACCAAAGGAACTCTAGGCGTTGGCAAGGTATGATAGGAATCATTGTTTCTAGGACTTGAGAATATTGACACCATAGGCTTTTTTGATACCACTGTAGTTTCTTCATATGCAGTCTTACATATGGAATTAGAAGAATGCAGGAGGCCATGAACCCCAAGGCTTGCAGTATTTGTCTTGCAGATAGCAGGGTTTTTGTGGCCACTTGTTTGAAGTAGGTTGTCAAATTAATTTGTTTTGATGGCGTGAGGTAAGCCATCTGGGAAGTTGTATTCAAGCTTGCTCCCAGGAATATAATTTGTTGACGGGTTAGCAGGTGTGATTTATTTTTATTATGGTGTACCTCAGACAAGTTAGAACCCTTTGTACAAAGGCCAAATGATTCAAAAGCATGTCCTGGCTTTCTGCCCGAATTACACAATTATCCAGGTATGGGTATATTTGAATATTTCTTTGCCTGCAAAATGCAATAACTGGAGCTAGGCACTTTGTGAATACCCTGGGCGCAGTAGATAAGCCAAAGGGTAGTGCAGATAACTGATAGTGCGTGTAGCCTGCTTTGAAGCGTAGGTGTCTTGTGCAAGATTCCCTGATTGAGATGTACAGGTATGCTTCTTTTAAATCTAGTGTTGCCAACCAGGCATCTTTGCCTAGCATAGGAAGTAATTGGTGAAGAGTCAGCATCTTGAATTTTGGAATCTCCAAAAAGGTGTTTAGAGTAGACAGGTCCAGGATAGGATGTCATGAATTGTCTTTTCTGGGTACCAGGAAAAGTCTCTAGTAGAAACCTTGTCCCTTTTCCTCTTTTGGTACCAGTTGAATAGCCCCCATGCTTAAGAGAGGAAGTACTTGTTTTTGGGCCTCTGCCCACTGATTTTGGGGTAGGTCCGGCCACCCGCTTCGTGTTGGCAATGTGTGGAAGTGAAATCTGTATCCCTGGGACACTACATTTAAAACCCATTTGTCCTGGGTAATGAGTTCCCAATTCTTTGCATGAAGAGCAATCTTTGCCTCCAAAGGGGCAGTCAGTTGATAAGTGCTTGGAAATTTTAAAAGGAAGTCACTGAGACAGTTTACCATAGGGGGGGAGTCTTATTATTGCCAGATTTGGAAGTGGAGGCCCCCCCACTGCTTAGTTCTGTGTGTCCCCTGGGACTGAAACCTGGGTTTTTTGCTGTGGGCTGGAAAGGACCAATTCTTAGAGGGCCAGTGTCTACTAAACCTAGGAGGCTGAACTTGTAAAAAATCTTCAACAGTTTGCATAGATTTAGCTTTATCTTCCATCTTTTTAAGAACTTCCTCAGCCTTGTTGCCAAACAGGCGGTCCTGATTTAAAGGAGCAACCAACAATGTAGCTTTAACATGATCAGACAAAGATTGCTCCTTAAGCCAAGCATGCCTTCTGAGCACAGACCCAGTAACAGCAGCCCTGCAAGAGGCCTCTAATGAATCAAAACCACATTGCAAAGTATGTTTTCCAACTTGTTCAGCAGAATGCATTAAATCCTGTAATTCTTTATTTTCCACACAGTCAGGATTCAACATCATTTTCTGTTTAAGCAGTCCAACATGTTGCTGATACTTTAACATATGAAAGTGGCAGTTTAAAGCCCTAATGGCCAAGGTTGCAGAAATGTAAACCTTCTTACCCCATCTATCCAGCGCCCTGGAGTCTCTATCAGAAGGGGTAGGATTTTTTAGCAGTAGAAGCCTTAATGCCCTTGAGCCCCTGTGAAATAGTCTCTGGATCTACAACAGGATTTTTAATAAGGAACTTGTGGGACTCACGGACCCTGTAGTATCTGTCAGGTTTTCTGGGAGCAGGAGGCAGGGAATCAGAGGCCAAACTAGATTCCGAAAATGCATAGTACAGGAGGAATAGCTAAAGGCCTATGCTGAGGTAGGAGAAGGAAATCCCCAAGCCTCTTTTTTGAATCAGAAAAATCCTGGCTTTCCCAGTGGAAATGCTCCCTTAGAGTATGTAAGTTTTCCCCAAAAGAAAAATCCTCAGGAGGGGAAGCAGAAGGAATGGAGTCCTCTGCATCAGAATCTTCATAACTAGATAAGGGCAAATCCAGACCATCAAAAGAATCAGAAAACAGAATCCTGATCAGAAGATTCATAATCAACTTCAGTCCTAGGCCTCTTAGAAGGGGGGGGGGGGGGTTGGCTACCCCTGATTAGAGTTATTAGATCTTCAGCCATTCTTCTTATTTTTTTTTAGGCATAGAGGCCTGGGCATCGTTTTTTTAGGCATGGATCGAGATTTAGGCCTAAGTAAAGGAGGAGGCGTTGGTTTAATATGCAAGTCCATAGGCCTGAATATACCCTCAGAAGCAGGTGCCTGCACAGCGGCTCCGGACCCATCCAAGGTAGAGACATCTGCGGGTTCCATTGTTGAAGCATCTTGTGGCATACCGGACTCTGAATAGGTCTCAGTAGAGGCCTGTGAATCAGAAGTAGCAGGTATCAGGGGCTTCAAAAGCGTCTCACTGAGTACTGGCAAACTGGCGACTGGCTTAGAAGCGTTGGCAGTTTTGGACCTTGGCGGCCTCTGTCTGTCTTTATCTTTGTGTTTTTTCGGAATCCCGGTAGTCTGATGGCTAACCGACATTTCTGGATAATTAAACCGAGAACCGAAATATTTAGAGGTGAAAATATACCAATGACGGATAGTGCGCTGATTAAATAAAATACAAAACCGACAGCAAGGTACGTCGTGGTCAGTGCCTAGGCAAGGAATACAGTACGAATGAAAATCTTTATGAGGTATTTGCTTTCCACAAATAATGCAATTATTAACTTTTACTGACATCGGTAAGGAGCAAGAAAAAGTTTTCCCAATGGGATACTTAGCTTTAGTTGAAGACTTTGGCTCTGAAACTCAAACGAAAATTTCAGGAGCCGGCCGATCAGCACTTGCGAACTTGCTTCTGCTTCGGGCATCACACGGCAAGAAAGACTGATGCAATGGCGTTGGCTGCATGTTTTATACCCCTGATGACTGGACGTCATGGAAGAAGGGACAGCAATCGACGCAGGACCCAAGACTTTGTTAATCAGGCCGACTGAGGGCTACCTGCAAGCAGATAACCCAAATATAATGACTGCAACAGTGAAACACGAAGAACATCTGCAACACTACAGGATATTCCGACCTTTACTGAGACATGGTAGTCAAAACAGAACTCACTGTTAATGTGGCTACACAGGTCCCCAACACTGAGCCATGTTTTAGGGAAAGGCAAAAATATGAGAACAGGAAAGGATGGCGTCTTACTGAAGGTAACTATGCTTAGCATTTAGCAAGGTGAAGCCTTGAATATGGCTTTGCTGTGAGAATTTCAGTATCAAATGGTGAGCTGACAACAGTACCCAAATACCCAATTTGCAGCTGTCTGCATTCCATTTTATCCATGAACTGTGAATACCTGACTTTTTATCTGAGAACAGACTGCCAAACAGGATGGGAACCAAAACTAGTGAATCCTCTGGGATGCATCTCCTGACATTGGTACAACTACAGGGGAATCCTCCTACTTGGACTAAGTCAGTTCAGTCTATCAGCAAACCATGGACAGCACAAGTAAGGGGAATGCTGTCAAAGACCTTAAGAAAACAAAGAGAAGCAGTATGGACAAGTCTAACACTCATCTAAAGCATCTGTGACCTTGTAAAAAAATTGGTTAATGACTGCCCTTACTAAATCGCAACTTATATGAGGTTGAAGGTGTGGAGATTACTTACACAGCTGGTAATTAGTTCAGTAATAATGCATTTCACAGCTTTCAATAATACTGAGACTTACTAGGCTATACTTACCAAGGTCTTTTGTGAAGGGGTGGTACAACAGAAGGTATCCAAGTTTCTGGTCCACAGCCCGTGGAAACACTAAGGTTAATAAATTTAGGAAAGAGTGTGCAATGGAGAGCTTGTTATTGACAAGCAGACAGCCTGACACATTGTGAGAACTTGCATAGCCTGTGCTTTTAGTTGTAAAAGAAAATAATCCACTTGATCAAGGGTGATGACATGTGGTTAAATCAGGGAGATATGGTTGAGGATACAAGGTGTACATGACTTTCCAGTTAAATTTATCAGTAAGGTTATTAGCTGTATTCGCAGGGCTGGACTGGGATGCACCACTGGAGAAGTTCAGAGCAGAACCAAGTATAACTCCTTTGTTTCCTACTGCAGCTGAAGGTCTTGTGATTGTCCTCAGTATTGGAAGAAAGTAAATGAATGGCTGTGCATTCTCCAGTTGTACACCTGGGGGTCTTGCTTATACTTGTATATTGCATTTATGTCAGTGGCAATTTTATTTATTTTTTTTCAAGTCACAAGCTTCTCCTTTAGGACTCCTACACAGTATATGTAACATCGACAGAACTGGCTTACTTCAAAATTTAATACTTTTCTCATCATAGATGGAATATATAAAAAAGCAGTATAAATCCAAGGTGTATGCCAAGGCAACTGTGGTAGTTTCACAGAATATGCCAGTTGTGGTAGTCCATGATTTCAGCAAGCTGTAGTAAGTCACATTTGGAATAATCCAGAAATACTGTTGTGTTTTTATGGGAGGGGAGGCTTGTATTTAATGTGAATGTTAACAACTAGGTAATCAGATTTTATTAACCCAGTAGAGACAAGTAGACATGTGAAGTGGAACAGAACAGAGAAATTTGCAAGTACAAGGTAAAGAAGTTAACACCCCCTAGTGTGGCAGAGATTGTCTGTACAAGGGCTTTGGTGTTAACAAGTAAAGCAATCTATAACTATACATACATACATATATATATATATATATATATATATATATATATATATATATATATATATATATAGACATACATTTGTCAGTTGATACAGTGACAATTTCCATAAAATACATTATTAGGTTTGATGGGGTGGATTATATTGTTGACTTTGATGATCAGTATGCTCTATAGAGGACATGGAAGGCTCCCCAAAGTAAAGATGCAGTAGGCTATTTTGTTGAGACACACTTGGACCCCTAAAACTTGTAGCTTAGTATTCTACAATCTCTACCTTAAGACAAACGAGTGCCTAATAAATATGGATATACCCACCTCTGTTTCAGGTGATCCTGAGTGCATGGGTAGGAGCGCACCCTGGGTAAGAAAGGTTAGCTACAATTTTTCTGAAACCTAGTTAAAAGTGATTTTACAAGTACAGATGTCTTCAAGTGTGGGATACGACTGAAGCTTAAACATTTTGTTAAAGATTCTAGCTTTCAGCAGAACAACCAAGGCATTGTTCGGCTTTTTATTTGCTATGCAAGTATGCTCATGAAATGAATACTGCCTAAAAAACACATATGCAAAGGACCTGTACAAGCTGTCCCTCGCAAAGCAGGAAGGTCTGTTAACCATTTCATCCCAAGCAGACACGCAATGGATCCCCCTAGAATGACAAATTAGCAAGCCAATTATTATTGCCATGACTATTATATACGTTGCAAACATACCAAAGCTTTTTTCAAATGTTAATTCTACAGCATCCAATTGCAGAAAATAAACATTTTTAACCTGCTTATTTATTTTTTTGTGTGTGTTCTCAGATTAAAACTGCCAAATCATTCAAGTTCTCCCCCACACAAAGGTAAGTTTGCAGTTTAATATAGCTAAGGAGCATTCCTGATCAAGTTCCACCAAAATGCCCTGAAAATCCTGCACATAAGATGACAGTCTACTATTTTGCATAATGTTTAAAAGTGGAAACAAACAGCTTTACTGAACATTTAAAGGTGTAAAAAGACTGCAAGACTGCTAATGCTATGGAAAAAGTTTACATTATGTGTGATAATTTTCACATTTTTGAAGAAAAATGAAAAATGCTAATACAATTTTGTGTTAAATCCTGCCAGTGAAAACCTGAAGTACAATGGCTTTAAGTAATGCATGGCAGAGAAGTACATATCAAAGAAAGAAACAAAGGAAAAATGATCAAACTAAAAGGAAAATTTACTTGAAAATATGAATAATCTTCCCCGGGATTCAATAAAGGTTTTTTCCGTGCCAGAATAGTGCAGTAGCTCCTGCACGGAATATGGCCGTTCAGCAATTCAATAAACAAGGCTGGGGGTGTGCATGAGCCTGCCAACACTACTCTGGCACAGACACCACTGAATAATGCTAATTGCCTCATTTGCTGGTGAAAACCATGCAAATGAGGTTAATTAGCGATTCAGTAAGCAGGCAGGCATCCGTGCCATATCAGTGTTCATCGCAGAAATTAATTTGGTTACTAACTGTGTACATTTCTGCAAAAATCAAAATGGGGGCATGACAGCTCAAAGTAAAGAATGTATTATAATCCTTAGGCATGCCAATGGCCAAAACTATGGCCACTAGTATGGAAGAGAGTTGCAAAAATATAAAAATCTTAAGTTTTTTGTTTTGGCCGATTTTGGCGGCTTAAGCATAATGCATTGGCGGGCAAACGAGACTGTGCTAAAAATAAAAAAATGTGAAATGACAATATTAAGTGAAATCTGCATTTTGCCATTATAGTGTATAGCATGTAGAATCAAAACACTAACAGGTAACACTGGTTGCTAAGGGGAAAGGCTCTGGTGCAGTGGAGTAACAAGGGATTAAGACAAGTGGGTTATGCAAATGTACAAATTTTACTGAATACCAAAATAGGAGACCAGTGTCTGGCTGCACCTAACCGTGTAGGAGCTATAAGTCAGTGGTGTAAGCAGGAGAAGCAGCTGACATGAAAAGGGGGTGCATCATGCCTGGTGTAAGCACAAGCACCACGGTTTCAATTTGAGCTTAGCTAAGCACAGCTAAGCAAGGGTGTGTGTCTGAGGCTGTAATTACTTATTCCATGAAATGGACAGCGTGTTCGCATCAAGAGGAGGGCCATTTCTGCTTAAAAGTGTTCACCTTAGCTAAACGGGTTTGCGAGGCTTGCACCGGGTCTTAAAAAAAAAAAAACGGAAATAACAGAAGTATTGATACTTGAGCAGCAGGTTAAAAGGGGCGGAAATAGGTAGGGAAAACAAACAAATAAAAAAACAGGAAAAAGAATAAATGCAATACAAATAACATAGCTGGCAGGTGGAATGCATCATAGTCAGCCAATCATACAGGGAGCATCTGCAGCACAACAGTATAAACTATGCAAACATCTTTCAGTCTGGTTTTTCTCAAACTCTGCACCAATGTATGTACACATTTGGTGGAATTTAAACTGACAATGTTAGGGGCTGCTGTCACTTTGATACATCAGTATGTGCTAGAGGCTGAGGGCAGTGAGGAGGATAATGCTGGCAACCACCCCAGACTGAGGAGGAGGGGAAGTGTGTTCAGACCCAGAGTAACCTACCAGGGGCTACACGATCTGGAGATAGTAGAACGCTATAGGGTGGACAGGGACATACTTCAGCAACTTAGAGCTGTGCCAGCCTAACCTCAGACCCAGAGCCAACAGAGGGGAGCCCATCCCAGTAGATACCAATGTATGTGTAAAGCCTAAAGATACTAGCTACAGGTACTTTCCAAAGACCTACTGGGGACATCATGGGGGTCTCACAGGCATCTGCATCCAGGGTACTCCACCAGTTCCTAGATGTCACTGAGCACATTTACTTCCCCAACACCCGTGAGGAGAGGACCAGCAATATGCGCCTCTTCCACCATGTAGCAGACTACCCAGAGGTACTGGGTGCCATAGGCTGCACGCACAGACACATCAAAGCACCACTCGGTGAACAGGGTAGGGTCTACATAAAGCACAAGGGCTTTCACTCCATCAGCTGCCAGGTCATGTGCAATACCCAGGGCATTATCATTAATATGTGTGCTGGCAGCCCTGAAAGCTATCATGACTCCCACATCTGGCATTCCGCACAGCTGTATGGCCATCTGGTAGGGGATGCTGGCTATGCACTGGAGCTGTGGATGATGACTCCCATCAGAAATGTTCACACACCCAACTCAAGAACACCATAATGAAGCACACGCACAAACCAGAACCATTATAGAGCGTGTGTTTGGGATGCTCAAGTCACAGTTCCGCTGCCTTAACATATCTGGTGGAGCACTGCAGTACTGTCCAGCCACATGTGCATACATGTTCATAGTATGTGCCATGCTACACAATATGATCTTGTGGAAACAACTGCAGCAGGAACAGCACTGGTAAGGGCTACAAAGTGCTATACCATTGTCAAAGTCCCCACAGGCACAGAGGGACTCTGAGGAGGAACCTCCTGAGCCAGCTCCTGTAGGCAGATGGAGGAGTGCCCAGTATGCCCTGGCCATGGCAAAGAGGCAACACATAGCATACACACTGAAACTGTAGGGACCCAGGGACTGACACCTCTCTCCGACTCGCGCACACAGTAAAATGGATGCCACACACATCACACTACATGTACCTTATGTACAGGCAGTGTACTGCGTGCATCAGACATAGGCAGCCCTCAAGCAACATCCTCAAAACTGCCGCAGGAACAAGGTAGGTCAGTCTTCTTAACAATAAATGAATGTAGTATTATGTTTTGGTAGCATATCTATGGCACTGCTGCATGCATGCAAGGGAATGGGGTGGCCTACTGGGAGTGCAGCAGCCAACTGACAGCTATGTGGGACACCAAGAAATGTTTGCCCAATACTGACTTCCTCACACTATGCAATAGTACCCAAGGTGACAAATCCCACTGCAGTATATGTGTGGGGCCGACTAACTGGGAGGGCATAGGTCACAGGTATGGCGGTCAGTGTGGGGGTCCCATACTCACCCCCCAGCCTCACTCAGCAAGTTAGCTCTAGAAAACCATAAATAAATGTCTGGCAAAGGCCCACAAAGGGTGACAATGATGAAATACCACCTAAAGACTTGCACAGTGACAGCACAGCAGGTCTTGCAGTTGCAGTAAGGCTCTGAAGGGTAAGAAGACAAACTCAAATGTATGCCATTACAATCTGACCTGTGGTCTTTAGCGATATGCCTCTAGTCTCCAAGACAGGGCATAATGCTATGCTAAATGGAATCAAAATGTAAAGCAAATATCAGCAAAGTCTGTGCAAATGTTTACAGTTGACAAGTGTGTCCCCCACCCATATTCCCATAAAAATGCAGTGACATGCATGTTTGCAGGGAAACAGCAGCAGAGCACACAGTGCCAGGGCTGTCCCAATCAACATAACTTGTTGCATGTCCACAATATGCAGGATCAATGAGCTATGTATATGTGTGGTTAACAGTGTCAGGATGTGGCCAGCACCTACTCCTGGCTGTTGTGTCCTACTGGCCTAGGTACAGTACTGTGATTGACAGGGCCATGTTCCAAGAACTGCAGAGCCAACTATTCTGCATGTCAGCTACATCTACGGTAAGAGTTGTACACACTGTCCAGATGTCAATATCTGTTAATGCAGGAAAGCTGTAAAAATCATGGACAGGGAGCCGCACATATGGACAGTACACAGCTTGGAGTAATCTACATGCCTACCATACTTTTCAATGGTACAGACCTATTGCAGAATGTCCAGAGATTTGCATCATATTTGTGGCCTGTATAACATGAAATAGTGGTCTGGCAATTCATTGGGAAATCTCCTAAGACTAAGGTCAGAAAATAATTACAGATTGTAGTGTCAGATCTCATACCCTACAGAAATACACATGCTAATGCAAAATCTGTTACTGAATCACCTTTCTAGGTTTCAAAGACCAATACTTAAAAATAGTCCCTATATATAGACCTCTGTCCCCAATTACCTATGGCTTTGTCCAGATGTCTGGCTTTCGGAAGTTGAGAGGTATGATGCCTAGTAGGACAGCAGATACATGAAGGTCAGTGTACTGTCAGTTTATACAACATGTCACTGGCCAACAGCCATACCCCTGGAATGACACAGTTGTCACAGAAGGAGCACAAGTATGCCTGGGATATCTGTACTGCTAGTCTTAACATTGGACTTGCCGGCCAACTATCTGCAAAAAGTACAGTTTTGTACCTACCATAAATGTAGATGTTCGAAGATCCACATTGCTGCAGTCCTTACATATGGGTAGTCTGCTGTCCTCGGTCGGCCCGAATACCAAAGTATTAGGCTGACGTCGGTCATGGGCGCTCAGATCTGACATCAGAGCGTCAGGGTATAAAAGCACATGACCGACGTCATATCCGCAGTCTTTTCTTGCCCCAGATGTCAGAAGGCCCTAAAAAGGCCACAGCCCAAAAACAGGATACCTCCCAAAAACATGCCCAACAACAACCATCACCCAAACCATATAACCATGCCAAACTACAGAGGGAAGGTGGGAGGTAATTGGACTGCAGCAATGTGGATCTTCGAACATCTACATTTATGGTAGGTACAAAACTGTACTATGTTCTTCATCTCACATTGCTGCAGTCCTTACATATGGGTAGAATCCCAAAGCAGAGGTAAAGGGAGGATGGCAAAATCATAAAGCATTAGGTGCTGCTAAAATGCCCTGTAATATTGCAGTGGCAAATCCAGCCCTAGACTTAGAATAAAGAGGAAGGTGGTAATGCTTGGAAAAAGTATGTACTGAACTCCAAGTGGCTGCTTCCAAAATATCTTTTGTAGCTACCCCCCTTAGAAAGGCAGTAGAAGTGGCAGTAGCTCTAGTGGAATGAGGTCTGATTCCAGCCGGAATCTCCTTACCATGATGGGAATAACAGAAAGAAATACAAAACACAATCCATTTAGAAATAGTTCGTTTTGAAACAGGTTTTCCCTGAGAACCTAAAGCAAAAGAAACAAACAACTGCTGAGACTGCCTGAACCCCTTGGTTCTGCTCAAATAATAACGTAACTGCCTGTGTATATCCAAAGTATGCAAAATCTTCTCCCCTTTATTTTGGGGGTTTGCATAAAAAGTAGGCAAATGAATAGTTTGGTTCAAGGCCACACTAGAAACCACTTTAGGCATAAAGGAAGGATTAGTACGCAAAGATACCCTATCCTAATAAAAAATCAGGAAAGGTTCCACTGCCATAAGGGCCTGTAATTCAGAAACCCTTCTTGCAGAGGTAATGGCCAACAAAAAAGCAGTCTTCCATGATAAATACTTTAACTCGGCAGTAGCTGCAGGCTCAAAAGGTTGTAGAGTAAGCTTTTCCAACACAAAATTGAGATCCCAAGCAGGAGTAGGAGCTCTACGTGGGGGTCTTATGTTCTTTGCCCCTCTAAGAAATTGCTTAAACAAAGGATGGGAAAATAAAGGAGGGTCACAGTCATAGTGAGCAGAAATGGCTGCAGCATGAACCTTTATCGAGGAGAAAGACAAACCCTTGTCCAATAACTCAGTAAGATATTGAAGAGAAACACTTAAATCAGGCTTGGAAACATCAAAGTCCTTCGCTTTGCTCCAAAGAAAAAATCTCCTCCATTTATCAGCGTAAACTTTCCTTGTACTAGGCCTTCTGGCCTCCAAAATAACATTCAAAACTTGTTGTGGAAGCTGAGACCCTCCAGGGTCTAAAACAGAATATGCCAGGCTGTGAGATGCAGAGACTGAATCTTGACATTGAGGAAGTGATTGCCCTCCTGAGACAAAAGATGCGGAATCAAAGACAGAGGCCATGGAGGTTCCCGTACCAAACTCCTCAGTAGTGGGTACCAGTGCTGTCGAGGACAATCCGGCGCTATCAGAATCATGGATGGCTTGTCTATTCTGGCCTTCAGGAGTACCTTGGGAATGAGAGGCAGAGGTGGAAAGGCATAGACATGAAGATTGCTCCAACTGAATGATAGAGCATCCACCTTCCAAGCTGTGGGATGAAACATTTTTGTGCAAAACTTTGGCAACTGGTAATTTAGTGGAGAAGCGAACAGATCTATGTCTGGAGTCCCCCATAACACTGTCAACTTTTGAAACACATGAGGATCCAGTTTCCACTCGTGATGATCCACAATTTGTCTGCTCAACACATCCGCTAAGGAGTTCTGTGCTCCTGGTAGAAACCTTGCCTGAAGATTGAGGTGTAAACTGAGAGCAGTCTCCCACAAAATCATCGCTTGCCTGCAAAGAGGGTACGAATGGGTTCCCCCTAGCTTGTTGATGTACCACATGACAGTAGTGTTGTCTGTTTGAATCAACACCTGTCCTGGGTGAAGTAAATCCTTGAAAGCCATCAATGCAAATTGGACTGCTAACATCTCCTTCAAGTTGATATGCAAATGTTGAAGTCTGACAGGCCACGTGTCTTGCACCCATTTTCCATTGAGGTGTGCTCCCCAAGCCTTGTCCGAGGCATCTGTCGTTAGAATCTGACTCGCCTCTGGTCGGGTCACAGAGAGTCCCTTGTTTAGGTGACATTCCTGAGCCCACCACAAAAATTCTTTCTGAATGCAAGGTATTATCTGAATGACAGTGTCTAGATCTTGGCAGTGTTGTGTCCATACATTTTTGAGATACCATTGAAGCTTCCTCATATGCAGTTTAGCATTGGGAAGCACCAGACTACAAGATGCCATGAACCCCAAGGCTTGAAGGACTGTCTTTGCAGTCAGCCTGGACTGTAGAGACATTTGATGGAAATAAAGAGAAAGGCTTCTTTGTTTGTCCGGGGTCAAAAAGGCCATCTGGGAAGCTGTATTCAGTCTCACACCCAGAAAGCACATGTCCTGAGAGGGTACTAGACTGGACTTTGTTTCGTTCACAGAATACCCTAGGCATCTTAACACTACCATCACATACTGTAGATGATGCAGAAGTTCGTCTTTGTGTTGTGCAATAATCAGGCAATCGTCCAAATAAGGATAAATCTGTATTCCTCTTAACCTGAAAAAGGCTATCACTGGAGCCAGAACCTTTGTGAACACTCTGGGCAGTAGATAAGCCAAAGGGCAATGCAGAGAACTGATAATGTAAATTTCCAGCCAAAGCAGGTACCTCCTGCAACTGGGCCTGATAGGAACATGAAGATAAGCCTCTTTGAGATCCAGAGTTACCATCCAGTGATCTTTTCCCAACAGAGGTAAAAGCTGTTGTAACGTCAGCATTTTGAACTTTGGAATGTCCAGATAAGTGTTGAGGATAGATAAATCCAAAATTGGTCTCCACGTGTTCCCTTTCTTTGGTACTAGAAACAGGCGAGAATAAAATCCTAGTCCCACTTCTGACAGAGGAACTGGCTGTATAGCTCCTATTTGAAGAAGTAAAGAAATCTGCTTGTGAGCCTCTATCCTTTGCCGAGGAGGAACGTCTGGCATGCCTTTGAAAGGAGGCAATGTATGGAAATAGAACTTGTAGCCTCGGTTTATAATGTCCAATACCCATTTGTCCTGGGTGACTAAAAGCCAGTTTTGCTTGAAGAGTGCTAACTTTCCTCCCAAAGGAGCTGCCAGGGAAGAAGAATCTGGCAGCTGAAAATGCAGGTCATTGGGCCTGTTTACGAAAGGACTGGCCCCTGCCCCTCACCTGCAGATTGTGCCGGTGAACTCCAAGTTCTAGGCCTGAATTTACTGTGAGCTCTGCCCCTGCCACGTCTAGATCTACCCCTAGACTGAGAATCAGAAGAAGGGTAGGTCCACCCCTTAGTAGGCCAATTTCTACTAAACTTTGGAGGTTGCACCTGCAAAAAATCTTTAACAGTCTGCATGGACTTAGCCTTGTCTTCCATTTTCTTCAAAACCGACTCCACAGGGGGACCAAAAAAAACTTCAGACTGTAAAGGGGCATCCAGAATTCTAGTTTTAACATGCTCGGACAAATTCTGATCCTTAAGCCAGGCGTGCCTACGAAGAACTGAACCAGTGGCAACCGCCCTAGAAGAGGCCTGTACAGCATCAAAACCACACTGCAAAGAATGCTTACCCACCTGTTCAGAGACATGTACTAAATCCTGCAATTCTTTACACTCTATGCCCTCTGCCAAAGCATCCACTTTAGATTTTAGCTGAGAAAGGAGGAAATTCTGATATTTCAACATATGAAACTGGCAATTTAAAGCCCTCATTGCTAAAGTAGAAGAGGTATACACCTTCTTACCCCATCTATCCAAAGCTCTAGCTTCCTTATCTAGAGGAACCGGATTCTTTACAACAGAAGTTCTAACACCCTTAGGCCCCTGACTAATAGTTTCTGGGTCCGCCCTAGGACTCTTATACAAATATTTATGAGCCTCAGGCACCCTGTAATACCTGTCCGGTTTAACTGGCGCAGGAGGCAAAGAATCTGGATTAAGGGAAGCCTCCGAGAAAACATCTTGAACAACATCTAAAACAGGAGGTATAGCCAAGGGTCTATGCTGTGGTAAAAACAAGAATTCCCTAAGCCTCTTCCGTGAATCAGAGAAATCCTGTCCTTCCCACTTAAAATGCTCCCTCATGGAATGCAGAGTTTCTGAAAATGAAAAATCCTCTGGAGGAGAAGCAGAAGGAGTGGAATCCTCTGCATCAGAATCCGAATAAGGGGGAAAATCTAGAATATCTTCAGCAGAAGAGTCTGAGTCATCTGAGGCCTGCTCCAAACTTTCCAACTCTGGCTCCACCCTGGGCCTCTTATCAGGAGGGGGCATAGAACCTCTAATTAAAGTAATCAAATCTTCTGCCATTTTAAGCATGTGCTTTTTAGGCACAGACCCTGAAGTACCTGGAGGGACACCAGAGGAAGGCAAAACAGACCTGCCCTTAGAAGAAGCCTTAGAAATAGTAGCAGAAGGCCTAACCACCTTAGGCATAGAAGGGAGAACAGAAACTTGAGAGGCCCCTTCAGCTTGACCTGACTCCTGTGAGGCCACATCCTGCAAAATCAAAGTTTCCCCCTGAGACTCAACAGAAACTTCAGCCGGCTCCACCTGCTCCACTGTAGTTTCTGCAGGACCGGCGTCCGAAACGGACGAATCAACCTGTCTAGGTTTAAAGGATTTGTCTTTGCGCTTCTTCGTGGAAGCGGGCGTCGGAGGATCCGACGGCATACTATAATTACACTGCTTACCAAAGACTAACCTAGCACAATCTAACCTTCTTTTTATAGTGCGCTTATTAAACCTAGCACAAAACCGACACCCGACTACGTCGTGGTCCGGTCCCAAACAAGGAATGCAAAGAGTGATAATCCCTATGCGGTATCTGTTTCCCACAAGAAATACAATTATTCACTTTTTCTGACATCCGGAATTAACTGAGGCAAGAAAAACAAAATATTCCCAACGGGTACTTAGCCCAACTTGGTTTCGGTCTGAAACTCAGAATACGAAAATTTCAGAACGCCGAACGGCACTTGCAATGCTGCTTCTGCATCGGACCATGCGGCAAAAAAGACTGCGGATATGACGTCGGTCATGCGCTTTTATACCCTGACGCTCTGATGTCAGATCTGAGCGCCCATGACCGACGTCAGCCTAATACTTTGGTATTCGGGCCGACCGAGGACAGCGGACTACCCATATGTAAGGACTGCAGCAATGTGAGATGAAGAACATCAAGAAAGGGTCATGTCAAAACAGCAATGGCAGACAGTGGGGAAGCAGAAGTCATACCCATAAGAGCAAACGAGCAATTACCAAATTGGTCTCCCAACTGTCTATATTTGGCAGAACATGATTAACACCCTGTCCATATGTGTGGGCCCTTGTCTGTCATATTTAGGCCTGTCCAGATGTCAGTCTGTGATGGTATGACAGCTAGGCCCACATGTAGCCTCATAACAACATATAGCAACACAAACCATCTAAGGACCACAGCAAATGGAGTGCTAAATAGGTACACTCAGAGGTGTGAAGTCCACAACCTTGTGTGTGATGTAATGGCATGTGCCCTGCTCACATCAGAATTACAAATACATAACAGCAGCCACTATGGCCAAAACTTCTGACTGGACTACAGAAGGACAAACAGACTTACATAAGGGGAACCACTGGCCAGCCAAAAGGAGAATGTGCACACCAGAACAAATTGTGCAGTAACATAGGTGCCATGCAGTGTATGGAGTCAGTAAACATCACCCGCAAATACACAACACACACCCATATAAGTGGAGGTCTGCAACAAAACATAAACCCAAACAATGGACACCTCAGAGGCAAAAATCACACGAGAACTCCACAAACCTACACAACACAGAACATGTAGACTCTGCACACCACGGCCTTGCAAACACTAAGGCCTTACCCCAAACACCTACCCTACACAGATAGGCTAAGCACTGTCCCCTCTACCCTGTGCCATACAGACTCTGCTGAGGTGATCCCTGTCTGGCATACACAAGCAATCCAGACTCTGCCTTAATGAGACTGGTACAATTCTGGAACTCAAGGCCCACTCCACCAACCTGTAAGTGCAGCATCAACCTGGGCTGAGATATTAGTACAGCTTGTTGGTGTGACAGATGTGTAGCACACACTCCCCCATCTGTGGAATACACTCCCTGTCAACAGCAAGCCAAATGCCTCTACACCCCTAGTGATGTGCTCCCTGTATAAGTGCACGGGAAACAAAAATACAGTCCTGTGATTCCACCTGTGTCCCTGCTGGACAGTGGCTAGGGTGCTAATCATGTTCTGACATGCAACATGGGCTACACTCTATTCTGTGTGGGTTATGAGGGCCAATACCCTGCTAACGTCATAGCAACCTATCAACCTATACACAACTGTCAGTGGTTCACCACATTACTCTGTACTGCTCTGCCACTAACATACTGTAAGTCACAATGCTATGTGGAATACACTACACTTCTAATGGATATTTCTGCAAAGCAGAATGCACTCTGTACCCACACCCATACCTCCCAACCTCTGACAGCAAGACAACTGGACAATATCATAAATAAAAGTGGGACAAAGGCCCAATGATAGGCATGTGTTGTAAATATTGACCTTACATACGGAGAAAGTTGGTTAAATAACGGGTTTTGCATTAGCAGGAATTGTATGAAGGTTATGAAGTCAGAAATACTAACGTCTGTCATTTTGTAACGTCAGTCTTCAATTATATGCAGCTAACTTGTCATAAAAACACAAGTTTATGTAGACTGGACAAAACTTTTAGACAAACACCTGGAGAATATGCCAAAAAATGTACAGTTGAGAGTTAAGGCCACACCAGGATATGACTTTTCAAGAATACCACCACACAAGCAGGAAATCCCCAGCCAGTATATCACCAAGTTGCTGGACTGTTTTACAGCTTCATCAGTCAGCTGGCTGTAGCCACACCTCTCAACTGGCCTTTTTGGGCAAGAATGTATATAGTCGGGCTCATAATATTGATCTGTATATCATATATCTTGTATTCCTCTGGTAAGGCACTGTGATGATCTGAGGATGTCTGTCACCAGGTAATGACACAATACATTCCAGTGTCAATCTTCAGACATGTCAAAAAATGTCTGCTAAAAACAAAACTGTACCTGTAGGAAAGCCCTGTTTATTTTGAGAGGTATGGCTGTAACACACACAACGCCGGACCACAGTACAACTATCTCTGGAATGGAGTCCTACTCTCACGATAAAAGGTCATACTGGGCATGCTCCTACACTTAAGAGAATCACAGGCCACGTGGAACTCACATCAGTCTAGACAACTGTAATGTGCATTACATGTCTTTGCATATAGACAGCTATGTACATCTTAACTGTCCCCAACACACACCCATCAGAAAGGATTACCCTCAGCTAGCTTTAAGTGGCCCATATATGATATATGTGCATCTGTTGCGTGTGACAGACATATATATGGGCAATATATAACAATATGTCAAGCATACACACACACACACACACACACACACACACACACACACGAGGAACAGAGATAGCTAGGACACAGAGTGAGTCATACACATAGATAACCTGAATGGCAGTGTGATGTCCTGCTGTGGACAATGACATACCGGTCGCAGCCAGTCGTACATGCCAGCATGAAGGGGAGCTCCTTTGTGTAATAGTACTGAGGTGGGGGTTAGAATATCACATCACCTGCCTTTGTGTGTGTGTGTCTGTAGGTGTAAGTAGTAGGCAGCCGTTCCCACTCAGTACACTTCCCATTGCCCTACTTCACAAGATCTGCAGCTGTCATTCACATCTGAAGTACCACTGGACACCTGTGAGCACTTTAAGCTCTAACGCGTGCGATAACTGCGTAACACTGTAGTACAAATAACTAAACAAGTAGGGGTTCTAATCTCAGTCCTGGCAAATGTAAGTAGGTGTAGGTGTAGGTGTGTGTGTGTGTGTGTGTGTGTGTGTGTGTGAAAGAGTGCGTGTTTGTTTGCAGCTGACAGTTTTAGGCCATTCCCACACAGTACACTTCCCAGTGCCCTACTTTAGCAGTCCTGCTGATGTCATTTCCCTTAGAAGTACCTTTGCACAGCCCAAGCCCTATAACTATGTAACAGTATAATACAAATAATTAGATAGGTACGGGTTCTATGCCCAGTTCTGGCAAATCAGTGTGTGTGTGTGTGTGTGTGTGTGTGTGTGTGTGTGTGTGTGTGTGTGTGTGTGTGTGTGTGTATACAAGTATTTGTAAGTGTCTGTTTGTGGGCTGAAGTTTTTGAAAGACATCCCCATTACACAACACTTACCAGTGCCCTACTTTAGCAGTTCTGCTGATGCCATTCACCTTACAAGTACCTTTGGGCACTTGTCAGCCCTGTAAACTCTGTAGCACACGCGATAACTGCGTAACACTTGAGTACAAACAACTAGATAGGTAGGGGATTCTATTCTCAGGTCTGCCAAATGTGTGTCTATGTACAAGAGTTTGTAAGTGTGTATGTTTGTAGGACAAAGTATTTTGAGGACTTTCCCCACCCACAACACTTCCCAGTGCCCTACTTTAGCAGTCCTGCTGATATCATTGCCCTTAGAACTACCTTTGGACAGCACTCAGGCCTATAAGCTCCGTGGCAAGTGCAATAACTAAGTAACAGTATAGTACAGATAACTAGATAGGCAGGAGTTCTACACTCAGTTGTGGCAAGTGTGTGTGTATGTATGTAAAGGTGTTTGTAAGTGTGTATGTTTGTAGGGTAAGGTATTTTAATGTCCTCCCCACCCAGTACATTTCCCGTTGCCATACTTTACAAGGGCTCTTGACGTAATCATCTTAGACATACCTTGCGACACTGTTAAACCCTACAAGCTCCATGGCGTGTGTGATAACTGCATAACACTGTAGTACACATAACTAGATAGGTAGGGGTTTCTAAACTCAATACTAACAACTATAGTAGAGTGTGTGAAACATATCCCCTGTGGCTGTTGTGTGTGTAGGTTATACCATTTAAGGCCTGTTGACCCCCTATCCATGACATTAAAGACCCTGTTAATGGCATCTGCCTCACAAGCACTATGTAACACTATACAGCCCATACCAGTCATCGGTGCATATGTACATGGGATATCCATGCGTCCCCCAACAATGAGTATTCCTGTGATATCATTGCCAAATATGTCACAGTTACTGCACTGACACACATGCCAGCATCACACATCGTACCTGACTGAAGCATCATGCTGATACAATGTCTGTCACTATCACTTGTGCAGTATTGTAGGAGCATTAGGAGAGACCATTCGCTGTGTCTGGTGGGTAATCCCACCATCCATGAAGGCATTTGCAAGATTACTTGTTGTAAGAGGTTGTGTGTTATGTCCCAGGCATATAATCTATGTGGAGCATGTGAGGTGTATGCAGCACTGTAGTACATACAAGTGGATACGTAGTGTTACTAATATGTCTATTGACAACTGTGTATGTGTTTCTGTACGCACAGCCCGTGGCTGTCTTCAGTGTGTGTGTATGTGATGGCTATATCATTTTATGTGCCTCTTCCACCCTGTGAACTCCCCCATTGCCAACCTAGTGTCATGCTCATACAGATGACATCCACCATACACACACAATTACACAGTTTCTAACACCAAGCAACTGTGGTGCATGCAATGGTCGTATCACTATGTACTGTACATAAATAAATGGGTAGGTCATCTACTCTGAGAAGTTTCACCTCCATGTGCATGTGTTTCAATGCATGCCCCCATGCAGCGGTGTGTGTGTGTGTGTGTGTGTGTGTGTGTGTGTGTGTGTGTGTCAGATGGCTCTAACATGTTAAGGGCCTCTGAACCCACCATTAGCAATCCTAACAGCCACTGCAATTGTCACCCACTTCAACTGCATTGGCAGACACTGCCACACTACAGTACCACTGTACTATCTGTGTTACATATTTAGTGCTATCGCTTGTAAGACTGTACAGGTAGGGGCTGTGCTCAGCCCTTCGTCAGCTGCCCCATGTAGAAGACTATGGCTCCATGTGCACTACCAACACAGGAGGCCAGAAATGCATATGAGACAGCAGACACACATGCTGGTGATTGTCAGGTTAGACTAACACAGGCTGACCTGTGTCAGGAATACATACCCCAAATCTGTCATACACAGTAACAGGCATACCCTCATCCACAGCATGACAGCTAGCTGGATGGATGGGACAGAAATGGCAGGGGAAACAGGTGCTGATAGATGAATCTGTTGCTGTTACAGTAATGGCTAAACTTGTGAGGGACTTAGTGCCAGTACTCATGTAACCTCCTCAGTACGTGTGAGCCTGCAGTCCTATACAATACCCAGGTGACATGTATGAATGCTAGGTGGCTGTGTCAAGGGTATGTATGCAAGGTCACACTGTCTGCCACAACTGCCCTTCACACACTGTTGCATGTAAAGACACCCGGTAAACATGTACATATACAGCTGTACCTTGGCTATGAAAAGATCACGGTGCTTACACTCTGCCTTACTCATCATTGCTACTGTCAGCAGGCCCACAGCCTGCATACACAGACACCTGGGACACAACCAGACTACAGTACGGGACACTACAGTCAGTCAGCAGTACTAACAGCAATAGTGCATCATGGCCAACAAGGTACATACACCTCGATGTGTACCCATAATTAAGATAAGAGGAGCTAGAATAAACTGCTATGGAAGTGAATAAACTAAAAACAATTTTATCCCGGTTGAAAATGGATCTTGTCCAACAGAACTAACACAATCACCCATATTTAAAGAAAGAAAGAACAATAGCACACAAGACTACCTCAGTCACCATTTATTCTTGACATTGAAAACGGAGATGCAGTCTGAAAAACGTTCTACGTTGTCCACAGTTCCTTTATGTTTGGACAAATGTGACCTACAGACCTCCTTTCGAGTTACAGCTTTAGAAGGAAAGATATTTGGAAAGGGAATTCGAATGAGAGGCCCTAGGATCAAAGTAAGCAAACTACTGGAGAAAAAGGTTTAGGATTCCTGTGTGAGCTTACTACCTAGGACATTTTTGCATCTAGGTCTGGCCTAATTAATGTTCTAAAGAATGGGATGTTTGACATTCTCTGTTTTTTCAACTGTTTGTACTTTGTGAGATCAACGGACATTGTATTTTTCCAGTGGGTGTTTGACTTGGATTAGACGGCGAGGGATGGTGTATGCTTTTATGTAACTTGCTTGCCTCAATAATTACTGAATAACTGACTGTACCTTATCCCTACTAGGTGGCTAGTGCACGCACCCCCATCAGGATAGCCAGTAGCCAAACCCTCCAAATATTGTCCCCCACTTACTCCTTATCCACTCACTACTACAAATGCCTTTTCCCCCCTCCACTCCACCCTTCTATATCCCTGTGAATACACCCTCAAACATATCATTCTAATCCTCTCCTCTCAAACTTATTAACCATCTCTCTTCCTACACATCCTTCTCACTCAACTCATACTCTGTCTCCCACTATGCAAACAAAATCTGCCTATGCTCTAATACCCTTTTTTCTAAGCCTAATACTCTTCTGTTTACTCTACCTTACTAGTCTCCCACAGTTTCAGCACTCCCCTCCCTTTCATACAACTGCGACTTACATTAAAAAAGACTTTCCCTTTACAACCCAAGCCTCCCCCACCTCTACAAACATAATAAATCTTACCTATTTCAAAGGAAGCTCTTCCTTACCCCTAGTAAACCACTTCCTATACCCACCAAACTCACCTCATTAGGTTTCAATATCTACACCTATGACCCACTAGAAAATAGATACCTATCCATACTCTACTCAAAATGCATCACCCTCCTCCTCCATTCTGGAGACATACACCCTAACCCAGGGCCTTCATACAACTCCACCTCTAAACCACATTCACACAGCTCTCCCCTGCACCACAAATCTCTTCCTTGCCACACTTAATATCAGGAGCCTTTGTAATAAAATAACTTCCTTTCACGCCTGGATCTCTCATAACAAACCTGATATTGTCTCTATCACAGAAACCTGGCTAAAACCACAAATAAAAGATACCAAAATTATGTCCCCTAACTATAAACTTATAAGAAGTGACAGACCTCAAAAGAAAGGTGGAGGAGTAGCCTTACTCTTCTCCTCCTCCTTAACAGTAACACCCTATACTAAGCCCATACCCTCATTTGACTTCGCCGAGCTAACCCTCGTCCTTCTCAAAGTAAATAACAATAAAACTTTATGCATTGCCTCCCTGTACATTCCTCCTGGTAACAATATCCCCACACTGGAAGATATTCTTGCCTGGTTCACTTCCAACATAAATAGTGAGACTATAATCCTAGGCGATGTCAACATGGTCTTCCACTGACTCATCTACCCCTTCTCAAAGCATCAACCTATATCAATTCACACAGCTAATCAAAACCCCTACTAGACCAAATAAAGATTACACCACAGGTAGCATCCTTGACGGGATACTAGTCTCCCACCCAAACAGAGTTTCTGATTGTGGTACTCTTGCCATTCCCCCTCCACCATCCTCTTTCAACACACACACACACTACCACCCAACAACATGCAAAACTTCAACCCACTAATTTTCTCTAATACCTTAAAACAGATAGACTGGAACCCTCTAAAGTCCCTCCCTTTAGATGCCGCAGTCTCACATTTCAATAGAATTTTCACTGATATACTTAACCACTTCACCCACAGTAGAACCAAAAGACTCAGATCCAAAGCAGCCCCCTGGCTAACTAAAGACACAAAACTACTTATGCATCACAGAGATAAAATCTGGAAATGCTACCAAAAATGTAAAACTCCCAACTCTCTTGCCGAATACAAGCAACTGCGAAATCAAGTAAAAAAAAAAAAAAACTAATAGCCAGTGCCTGCAAATCCTAATACCTTAAACTTCAAAATAATCATAAAACCAACCCCAGAAAATTTTGGAATAGTATTTCATCAATATTATCCCCAGGCAAAAAAGAGAACCTTGCCCTGATCCAGACACACGAGACCTCCACCTAGCTACCCAATTTAACTCCTTTTTCATTGACTCCATAGGCAAACTCACCATTTTTTTCCGTAACCCCCCCCCCCAACTTAACTGAAGTTTTTATCTGTTAGGCTTGAATCCTAAATCCTCCCCCCTTTTACTCTCAAATCCATTCCTACCCACACTATAAAAAAGCTCCTACAAAAGTTAAAACCTTGCTCTAATACCCCAGATGACATTCCATCCAACTCTCTCCAACTAGCTGCTGATGACATAGCCCTTCCAATCAGCATCCTAATCAATCGCTCCATTCAGGAATCCTATGTACCATACCTCTGTAAAAAAACTTTAATCATCGCCCCTCCATAAAGGAGGTACAAACTGTTCAATCTCCAACTTTTGCCCTATTGCTATCCTATCCCCATCTCGAAAATACTCGAAAAATGTATTCACCTCCAACTATTACCCTACCTATTGGACAACCAACTGCTAACTCCTACCCAACACGGGTTTATACCAGGACATAGCACTACTACTGCCCTTCTTTCCTTCCTCAAAATCATTAACTCTGCGCGTGACTCTGGGAACATAGTTTCTACGCTCCTCCTTTCTAAACTACTTTCTAAACTCTCTCATCTTAATCTCTCCTCTTCGTCTATCAAATGGTTCTCCAGCTATCTTTCAGCCAGGAAACAAGCTATAAAATGGAACTACTGCACTTGATCTTTCCTTCACACCCCAACAGGTGCACCCTAAGGCTCTATTTTGGGTCCTTTACTATTTAACATTTTCATCAATGATTTCCACCAAAATATCCCCAATGCTAAACTGGTGCAATATGCAGATGACTCCACTGTCATCTGCTCAGCCAAAACTCTTCCTTTACTAATAAACCTTGCGCAAGAAGCCTTCTCCTCCACCGAGTCCTGGATGCTTGACAATCACCTAGCCCTAAATGCCTCCAAATCTAAAATAATGATCTTTACCCCTTCTAGACATACTGCTGCTGACAAAGCATCATTCTCTATACTTAGCCTAAGCAAAACAACTATTGAAATAGTTCCCCATACAAAATTTCTGGGCGTTCCTATCGATGACAAGCTAAAATCTGATATCCACCTACAAACCAATATTAAAAAGACTCATCAAAAACTTGGTATGCTTTATCGACACAGATGCTACCTTTCTCCGTCTTCTAGACAACTCCTAACTACCACCTACCTCCTACTGTTCCTTTTGTATGGAGCTCCGCTACTCTCTAACCTCCAATCATCCCTAAAATCTAAACTTTCCTCATGTTATAACAAAATTTAAAAGTTTGCCACAGGATCCAAATCCTCTACTCACCACTGCAACTCTCTACATGCTCTAAATTGCTACCTAAATTTCATTCAACTAACTGCAGCACACAAGCTAATTTTCAAACCTTGTAACTGTCCATCACTCTCCTCTTCCCTAAAACTTTACCAGTCAAATAGAACACTTAGATCCACAAATCAGAACCTCTTAGAATTTTATAAGCCTTTACACACACCAGGGCAACTTCTACTATCATTCTCCCTTGCCAGATTATGGAACTCTCTTATCCCTTACATTAGAACTACCCCTAACCTACCATCCGTTAAAACCCTACTCCACTCTCACCTCTACTCCCTCCTGTACCCATCCTACCAGATTCCTGATACCTATCCCTATTCTATTCTACTCTAATCTCTGCCACTGCTTCAATTCATCTCTCTAAAATTCCTTTGCCTAAATACATGTAGTGTATTAAATGAACATAAATTTATTTTTGCTAATACCTTATAAGTGACTGACTCAGCTCATATATTTCAAGATATATAAAATCTTGCCTTGCTGTATATTGAATGTTAAACTGTTGTTCTCATATGCTGTACTAATACATTGTATATTGTCTTTCTGTCTGGAGCTTTTCTCCTCGGGCCTCCATTGAAAACAGGCTACCTTGGCCCAATGGACTTTCCTGGTTAACAAACTGAAATAAATAAATAAATTACTGCCAGCAGACAGCACCTTACACAGCATGACATTGCTACACTGTACTATAGTCACCCTGTGCATCAGACCAGTATGAGCATGTCTGTGCATCGATGGTATGGTAACAGGGTTGTGGCACAAGTATCAATACATGCACAGGGTGTCGTGTTGGATTGCCAGAGGCCTAGGCTGGGCCATATGGCTGACGTGTGTGTGTGTCTGTCGGGGTGGTGTTCAGCTGGGTCGTGCAAGGGAGCTTTGTGTGTCTGGGGGTGACCGGCCTGTGATAGGGATGTGTGAATGCTTGTCTGTACATAATCAAGCAATGTGGATGCCCGACACAGGGCTATGTTGGACAGCCGTGGACCGTACATGGCAGGATGCATGGTTCACAGTCTCCCGGCAGGGACGCAGGAACTGGTTCTGCCAGGAGCATCACTGGGACCACCAGGCCCAAGGACAAATGCAGTACTACTCCCCGATGTTGACTGCTGTCTGCTGGCTCCGCATCCCTGACAGGACCAGCCAGGACAAGGTGCCTATGCCTTGCTCCGTTGTGGTGTGGACAGCACCCTCCCTTCGGTACTGCTGTTGGTACTGCCACTATGGGACTGTGAATGTGCACGGCCACATGGGCTCTCAGCTGATCATGTTGCTGACCTACGTCCACCTGGCCGAAACCCTACTCCAACCACATGCTGAAGCACAGACACTGCACGGTCGAGCAGTGACAATGTCTCAACCCACTGTCTATCCACATTGGCAAGATGACGTAAGGCATCACAAATGAAGTGGAGGCCGTCACGTATGGCAGGAAGCACTGCATTCATGACCCTGAGCATCTCTCTGGTGTTGCAGTCAGTACGCGCCTGTGCCTCTATGGTGGACCACAACATGCGTCTGGTGACACCTGCTGTGGCACTTGTAACACACTTGATGGGCAGTAGTCCTCCATCGTGCACCCCTATCTGCCTGTGTGTGACCTAGCCTGCTCTCTGGCTATGGCTAGTGGCTACACTCACCTGCCATAGTCAACATACTAGCCTGTTCCATGCCACCACTCTCAACCTGTCCATTATCTGTGGCTGCTGGGGACTGGGTATGTGTGGGCATACTATGTGCAGGGATATGGTGGGTTAAAGTGGGATACCAAACAATGGCACAGATTCAGGCACTAACACCACCACCTGTGCCTCACTATGACCACCATCATCACGGGAGTCCGCTAAGACACTGACATCAGGTTATGGGGGGTAGAAACACTAACCCCAGTGTTCAGCTGCGAGGGGAAGACAACATATGTAAGTGAATACCCTGCAGTATTGTTTGCTGATACACACACAGACACACACACTCCTGGTAGTCTGCCACAATCCATCTTTTTCACAGCTACTGTTTAAGGCCCACAACAAAGGGTGACAAACCCTACCGTGCAATGGGCCTAGTAGCAGAATGCTAATTGTGAATAAGACCAAGGCTACTGCAGTAAGCTATATAGTGTCACCAAGTGCATATGCACGTACTGTAAGAATTGGCTTACTGCTATACAGACCACACGCAATGACAAGGTGCAACGATATGTGATAACTAATGAAAGAACAAGATTATACACCATCACTGCAGAACCTACATAGGTCAGACTCAAGGATTCATTTCAGACAACATTGCAGGACAGTCTGCAATACATACAGGAAACATGTAAAGTACTAGGTGCATAGCCTCAAACGATACCAGGCTATTGGCCATGATACCCTCATAAGCCTGGCTCAGACTTTCGCCCATATCCCTAAAAAAAAAGCACCTGTTTCCCCCATCCAGCTGGGACACACACGGGATCCCGGGGGTGTCTCATCCATTCCCCATGCAGTCATCTGACTTCTTCAAGAGGGCTATACACATACTCTGCTTAACATGGGGAGCGAGTGTATTTTACAGTGTATTGTGTGGCACACTACACTATCCCGCCAACAAGTACTACACATCGCACAGATCAAGCGAGGGCCTTGCGTGAATGTTGTGTGAGTGGGGTTTGTCTTACAGATATGCAGACAATATCAAGGCTGGTTTGGAAATGGCCTTGTATGCCAGACACAGGTCAGCTATGATCAGTCTGTATGAGACTGAGTAAAGGGACAGGGCTTTCAACCTATCTGTATAGAACAGGAGTTGCAGACCTTGTATTTGCCTGGTCAGGAACCTCAGTGGTCTCAAACTACTGCATTTGCTTGGCAAGGTACATGCGAAAGGGGCCATTGTACCTGGTGATGCATCTGAAAAGGGTGGAGTACAGGGATGTTGTGGCCTCCTGGTTCCTGGATAAAATACCCATAATTCTGAGGTAGGCCATGTAGACAGCCTTCCGTACAATGGTGCCCACACGGTGGGGAACGGTCAGGTTGCTACCAACCTTGCTGCACAAGTCGCCTCACACCTGATTGCATGCTCAGTACATTACTGTCACTATCATAATTAGTGTGGATGACATCTGACACAGAAGGGAGAATGATGCACCTCCTGGCATTCAGTTTGCGGCAATGCTTCTTACACCAGTTAATAATTTGGGTGAGGCCCTCTTGGAGGATGCTCACATCCGTCAAGACAGTGGCCAGCTTGCAAGCATCTGTAAACCTGGTCAGGCACAGACCATAGCTTTTGTCTTGTATCTCAGATATGTATATCTCAAACAGTAGACTCCCCCAGACCAATCCTTGGGGTACCCCACTCTGGAAGACTGTACTACCAGAGGTGGGTTCCACTACTATGACAGAGTGGGTACTACCATAGAGCCAGTTAGTTACCCATTTGGTAACATACAGATTGATGCCTAGCTGTGTAGGCGGAAGTATCCTGGCCACCTGGGGATTATTGTGAGAGAAATAGGCTAGGTGAAGGTAGGCGTTCTTCACGATCTTCCCCTTGTCTTTGTGTTTGTTGACCACTTCAGAAAAGACAACCAGGTTTAACAGGCCTGATCTCCCTTTGACAATACCCCACTATGGGAGCTCAGGCATTTTGAGATTGCCGATGCCCCTGTTCATAATGTCTTTGATATTGCCTTCCATGCCCTTGCAGAGCAGGCTAGTTAGGCTGATGTGCATATGATTGGCTGGGTCGGTGGATTGCAACACCTTTGTGTATAGGGATGACAGTGGCTGTCCTCTGTGCAGATGGGATGACACTGATGCTCAGGCTTTGTCAATGGTCT
>NC_056743.1:601867322-601912259 GCF_019279795.1 Protopterus annectens
AGCAGTCTGTCGTCACGGTTTGCTACAAGGAGCCCAGCCATTTCTCTGGACTCCAAAATGCCCCAGCACTGTGCCCGAAAACACAAGCCCTCACCAACGTCTTACACAGTTCCTACTCAGAGCAAGCGACAACAGATTCTGGCTGTATTCCCGCCTGTGCCGTTTAAATAAGGGTATATTCCCACCTTTGCTGTCATTGGAGCATTTTGAAAATGCTAAACTCGGCTAAGCAGTGCACAAATCCGCTAAGCTGGGTTAAACAGGGCTTACAGGGGGGTAATTACTGAGCGCTGCTTAACAGTGCGCAAATCCACTTAGCTGAGCTGACTGCTGCTTAGCATTTACGTCTGAGCAATGCTTAAAACTGCTAACCATTGCTCACTCTTCATTTTTAGAAAATATCAGAATAATGATCTAATTAATCATTACTGACATAGTAGTAAGTGTGCACGATTTACTTTACATGACATCCGTCTAAGTGCTTTCATTACATTACCATCAGGTGAGACTATACTGTATGGGACACTTGAGAATGCATGGGTGATTCCACATGTTACATGCACTCACACTTCCATTTTAGACCAGCTACACTACTCTGGTTGACAAATATCAACTACTACATAATTTAAAATAAATATAATAATTTTAACACTGCTTTCCCATGTAAAAATAAAGTGCCTGTGCTGATACTCAAATTGTGAATGCCTGCATGCAAAGCTGGGACTCTAACCACTACACTATATCGGCATTAAGATTTTAGCTGTATATCTGGGTCTATATTAGCTACTCAAATGTTTGAAAGTTCGACTACCATATGGTCGACACCATATGACCAAACTTGCAAAAGTTCTAATATCTAATAAAAACAAAAAGAAACACAAAATGCCAACCTGAACACTCTAAGCAGGGGGGGGGCAAGCCCTCCTGCACCCCCCTCGCTCTTTAAATATATAAATCAACTCTGAGATCGCACTACAGTGCAGAAAAGGGAAATCTTCCCATTCCGTGCTGTACAGAGATCTCTGTTACAATGTTCGAACATTCAAAAATCCGATCATATTATGTCGACCATATGAGATTCCGAATTTTGAATGTTCGAACATTCAATATAGACCCGTATATTTTTATCTCCTATGGGATGTTTAAGCAATGCTGAGGAGAAGGCCATATCGTGCACACCAGCTCAGCTATGCTTAAACATACCTTAGAATGGAAAAAAAAAATTAATAAACCCACTTTATTTACAAGTATCTGTACTCCTTGCCAGTCACAGTAAGGGAAATTGTAAGGGGACACGTAGGGACAAATTTTAATTATTGTTCTTACAAACTTAGACACTGTGACTGTGGTTCATAGGTTCACAGGCTGGTACTAGGCTATAGGCCCTAGGGCCTACACAAGCCTAGCCATAACAATTCCCTGGATATTTCTTCCCACAATATTTACTTCCCTGGACCCTTGTCTAGCAGGGTGACTGACGTGATCCCCAGGTGAATTTCCTCCCATCCAATCATCAAGGTTCCTTTTGAAGAGGGCCAAGGAGGCACTCTGCTTGAAATGTATGGGCATTCTATTCCAGAGTATGGGGAGTCTCTGGTTCAGGAACCTAAGCCTCCAGCATGTTTTGTTCATTGTGATGACAAGGTTTAAATCCCTGGAGGATTTCTAGCAAATCACTGGCAAATCACTCGAGGCTTAAGTCAGAGCATAAATACAGACATTTGAGTTTCAGACTTCATACCCTTCAATAAATCCATGCTAATGCAAACTTTTTATTCTATCAACTTTCCAAGTCTGTAAGTGCAATATTTAAAAAAGTGTCCCTATTTTTGGGCCTTTGTGCCCCCATTACTTATGGCTCTGTACAGCTTTCTAGCTCTAGGAGGTTGAGAGGTATGTGAGGCAGGCATTTGGGCATTCTGCGGAAACCTGTACTATTGATTGGTATGGCTGTACGGCACTTTGACAATGCAGGGGGTGTGTGACAGTACCTGTCACACACACCCTGCATTGCTTCCTATTGGGATAGGTGCTTTCAGTATCCTCGGAAGCACTTGCAAAGTGCCATACTGCACTTTGACAATGCAGGGTGTGTGTGACAGCACCTGTCACACACCCCCTGCATTGCTTCCTATTTGGATTTCCTGCTTTCAGTGTCCGTGGACACTGAAAGTGCTTTAAAAGTGCTGTACGGTAATTTGACAACGCAGGGGGTGTGTGGTAGAACCTGTCACATATGCCCTGCATTGATTTCTTGCTCCCCTATCTATTTCAGTGTCCGCGGACATTGTTTTACTAATTTTATTTGATTTCAGTGTCCACGGACACTGAAATGCTTTTAAAAATTGTGTTACAGCACTATTAGTGCAGGGGGCATGTTAGATGTGCGTGCACTACTTAAACATACCCTCTGCACTCAGTAGTGTTCGTGTCAGTTTAACCTTAGCAGTAGCCTCCTTCATGAATATGCAAGGCACGCTGCTGTTACAGCTAAGGGTAAACAGACACGGTTCACTCTGTGTAGGAATAGTTTATTGAATCCCAGGGCTTGTCTTTACTATAGCACGTACCGTGGTTATCTTAACAGATGGTTGTGCAAAGATCTTGATGAACCTAAGTCAGCCATGCAATATCAGTAAATTGAGTTTCTGAAGGCCCTGAATGAATAGCAGCTATGTATTAACTTTACTGCTCATTTATTACACAGAGAGCAGGAAATGGCCGCAATACAGTTGTTAGTGCTTAAACAGTTAAGGTCATACAACGTGAGCTACTAGCAGTGTGGTTTTTAAAAGTTGCTACATGCAAATGAAATGTAATTACTGAAATCATTAGAAATGGAGGCATTCAGCCTTCTTGCATCTAACTTATAACTGACTAATGCAACTTTTATAATACAGCTGGTTGGTGAAAGCAATACAAAAACATGAATGAACCATGTTAAGTTTATTTTGCAATCATTGCCAAGTCTTACCAGCAGCTATAAAATGTGGCTTATGAGAAAGAACTTGTATATGCTTCCCACAACAGTAGGTTTCATCATTGGGATCACTGCCAGAGGACAAGTCAGTAGAGAGGCATGTTAGCTGGTAAAAAGTGCAATGAATGCTTCTGGAAGCCATCTTTCTTAAATACAAGAGGTGTGTTACGTTACCCATAAAAAAAAGCCAAATTATCCTGCATTGTGTTTTGTCAGTGTGTGTGATGCATAAACGGCAAGAAGGAATAAATGTAAGCACGATTATGGTGTAAATGTTGATTAAAGTTTCTCAACATGTAGATCACAGCCATCAAGTACATAGCTACAGAAAGCCTGACAAAATAAAATGAAGCCTCCTTAAAGCATTAATTTAAACACTAGACACCTCTTCTCACTTTCTTCTTCAAGGCTATCATATTAAACTCAAGTTACTATCGGCATGGCTTTATATATATATATATAGGTATGCATGCACTTACAAACCACTGCTAATATACTTTTTTCTTTCATGTATTATACATAAACTGAATTTGAAAACAAATCCTAACATAAAAAAGACTGCCCATGTCTTGCTTCCCCTGAAATTTCACTCCTCCACCTGAACATTAAGATGTACTGATGTACTCAGAGATCCGTCTCTCTGTAGTTTGCTCTTTGCTTTTTCTAAAGATCCCATCTCCAGTTCTTTGATCTCCCCTTTGCGACATTTAATAATTTTATTATAGTTGGCTTAATTTTTGATTTCCATTTTCTAGTCTATTATTTTTTTGGCAGCCAATAGCATTAAACCTGGTATACAGCCTTACTATGTCTAGAAAATTCAGTTTTTATATCCCAGCTCAAAATAGTCATTTTGTTAGTTACAATAATTTATTCTCCAAGTATTTCTGACAAAATACCCTGCAGGGGAATTTTTAAAATCTTCCACCTTGTAGGATTCCAAAAAACATGTTCCAAAGTATCCCTCTCTTTCCCATCACATGTGCAACAACTGCTGTATACCTGGGGAAATATTCTTTGAAGTCTACAGGGGGGATAAAAACAGCTGTGTTAACACTTACATGAAACAATGCTAAACCTTCTAGATTCCAAAGACGTGTCTGGAGCGTTTCTCCCTAGGCCTCCACTGAAAACAGGTTCTGTCCCTGTCAGACTGCCTTGGTAAACAAATGTTAAACAGATTGTGTTGCATACTGTCAGCTTTACGCATATCCTCCTATTGTTCCCTTTACATGGGCTTTCCATTCTCATTTTCCAGTCTTTTCTAATCTCCTCTGACAGATTCTTATAGTTGTGAATTCTTTTTTTAAGCCTCAGTAATTATCTCTATTTTAACCACAACGTCTGTTCTAGACTCAATTATAAACTCAAACAGGGCTGGTTTTCATTTATCACTCCCCTATCCCTTTCCTATAATCAAATCCGTGTTAGGAAAGGCAGTCTCAAATCCACAGTCCAAACAGTTGTATGGCCCGATCTACCTCTATGATTTGGCTTCCCTAACGATTTGTAACCAATACATTGATACATTGGCTCCTATGCCAATTTTCAGCAATAAATTCAAACTCCCTTTTGCCTATTCACTATGCCCCTACTTGCAGTCATCCTTAGTGGTATAATCTTTTTTCTCCATTCTCACACTAGTTTAGTTCAAAATACTTTCTGCTACTTGGTAAATATAGTATCCTTCATGTTTGAATGCAGGCCCTTAAGGAGAACATAAACTCAAACACTCTTCTTCATTTCTTGACCCCCCTCCCATTTCAACATACTTTCTTTCTACAGTGATTTGTAGTCTTCTGTTTGTATTAAGAATATCAGTTTTAACTGTGTAACTAAAATATCCATTCAAACCTGGCAATCTTAAACCACCTTGTTCTGTCAGGGGAAACTTACCCACTTAACTCTTTCCTTCCCAAATAAATTACCCATTTTTTAAATTACATTCTACATCATCTCCTTTAGTTGATAAAAAAATATGCATGACCTCTACATAATATTAAAGGAACTAGAGACATTTAACTGCTTTATTTACCATCCATAGTCAAGAGCTTCCAACTTCTGAATTTTTGTATTGTCTTTTTAATCTTTTGCGACATATCCTTAGCTGCCAAAATAGAATACTTCTTAATCAGACCCACAAAAACAATCTTATGTCCCCATAAATAAGGGTATAGCTAAACCATTTCAAACATGAACTTAGTTTACCACTATAGCCTTTGGTTTATGATTTGATACACTGAAAAAAAAATGAAACTGTCTCAAAATGTTCCAAAAAGCTGAAATACCCTTTTCTGGATTTGCCAAGTACAAAATATCATCTGCAAAGAAGGCTAACTTTACTTGTTTAACATACCAGTTATACTCTTGAATTGGAGTCTTCCTGGTTTTCTTTTCCAATGGTTCAAATTATAATGCAAACCACAAAAGGGAAATAGGACATTCTTGCCTGGTTCCTCTGTTCAAGCACAGCTTATCATTCCTGCCTCTGACTCTTCATATATCTTCCTAGTTAGCTTCACTATTCTATCACAAATGCAAATACTTCCATTGCCCTATTCATAAAATCCCAACTAAATCTAACTGAATGCTTCCTCTGCTTCAGTACCAGCTAAGTGAGGTATTCTTGCACACACTCTCTTCTCTGGATTTTTATCTGTTAATTTTATGAAAACAAAACCTACCAGATCTTTTAACACTTTCTTCCCTCTTAATTTCACAGGAATACAATCTCTTCCTGGACATTTCCCTGTTGATTTATTATATAGCACCATTTTTATCTTATCCCTTCCCATCTTGTCCATTACTGAGCTTCATTCTCCTCTAACCCTGGCATACCCAAGTCTTTCATAACAACATCTGCATGTTTTCTTGGTTCCTCACCCCTCTGCTCTTTACACATTTTCACAGAAATTTCCAAAATCTCTCAAACTCTACAGGGTCTCGTTATTTTTCTAAGCATAGGCTGCCTAAGCTTGGCAACACCCCTGTGATGCCCGTGCCCTGGCCCAGCAATCAAGGAGCCACAATCCCCACCAGTAACACCAGTGAGGGGCGTCTCATACAGGAGGAAAGGAAAACAAATACACACAGTAAAGTGAAATTTCCCTTAAGAGCACACAGAGATCACAGTCAGTCCGGGGCTGGTCGCTCCCTTGCTCTCCAGGTCCCCAATAAGACTCCCTCACTGGCACAGCTATTGGTTCAAAATCTCAGCCTAGTGGGCAAGCTAAAACCTCCAGCACACACTCTGTCTAACCAGTGTTTTGTGCCCCTGCCCAAGTAACTGATAACACACACACACACACACACACATACACACAGAGAAGAGTTTATACAACCACACAGACACTCCTGGGGAAGGCCGGCACAGGTTCACCAGCTGTGCCCCTTTTTCCCCAGACTATACAATACTTTTTACTACACAGTGCTAGTCAAGAGCTCAGAGATCACAGAGAAATACTTAAAAAAATTCAGTAGTACAGTTCTGACATCACAGAAGAACACAGTCTAATCTTTCTAGTTTCTAGCTATTTCTTAGAGAAAACACAAGTCTAAGATAAACTTATATATAGAGCAAGACAGTGCTGTGAGTTGGATGGTCAAGACAAAAATGCATAAAGCTCTCTAATTCGCTGTTTTTAAAATCCCATTCCTGGTTCCCATTACATCATTTTTCACGGTTCCCAAGCTAACAGAAACTACATTTACATTCTTAACATCTCCCTGTGTTATCTTGCAGCTGGCCAGGAAGCAGAGCAATAAAAATACATTTGCATGTTTCACTCTAGCAATTTAACTCTTGGTTAAAACAATAGAAAGAACGTCTTCATCCAGAGCCAACTTTAGATTAAAGGGTCACAACATGTTTTACGTGGTCAGCAGATAGCACTGTTTCATTTTTTTTTCAGTTCCACATCTAACAGCATTTTTTTCCATTTAAGACAACAAGCCTGTGTCTTAACAGTAATATTTACAAATGACAGAATTATCTATAAAATTCTATCTGGCTAGGCTGGCAGCCTTCACAACCCCATTCTAATTTCTGTTGATGAAGTCTAAGAGAATAGTCTTGTGCTCTGGAGGATGTTATAAAATACCAGCACCCTTTCTAAATCCAAGGATATTATCAAAACACTCCCTTATTTTTCCTTAAACACTCAATAAATGTTCCTCTCCCTGTTCTGTAAGATTCCCCTTCATCTGCAATACGTTAATATATTTGATAATCTCTCTAAATTCATTTTACTTTTTTTCTCATATCACTATAATTTCTACCATATTTTAAATACCATTTTTATTATATCCCACTCCTCAGTCATCTCAGCTGAAAAAATCTAAATCTTCCCAACAACTTTAACTGTTCCCATTACTCATAGCCATTCAAAAAGAGAAGTTAAGGAAAGTGCCAGTGTTTTATTTTTACTTCATTACCCTGCATCTTTTACCATAGTCTTTACTGCCAAATGGTCTGAAATATTTACTGGATGTGTTTCATTTAAATACCCACTTCTCCTGTGAAATACAATTTGTGTTCCATATAACCCAGATGTTGCACTTTGGGGAATATGTACATTTGCTGTGGGTTCCTGCTAGTAAGTTCACATATTCCATTCCAAATATAGTCATATTTCTTCAGACATCTGGCCTCTTTTGTCAAGTGCCTACCTAGGTCCTTGCCCTGATGCATATTCATCATTCAAGTATCAGGTTCCAATCCCTACCCATGAATAATTCCCTGCTGGAAGCAAATTATTTCTCCCATAATTCTCTTACGATATTTAATATTAGTTTTAGGTACAATAAATACATGCAATTGTAATACCCCCTTCCTGCCAATTACCCCTTACTGCCACAAATCTACCACTGCTGTCTTTCTTTTCCTCCTCTATCATTACCAGATCTTCTCTTGTAATAAATATTACACCCCTTTTCCTTTGTCCCCCAGTACTTGGTTAATTAATCCTTCTGAAAGCCTTAACCAAATTCACGTTTGTTTCTACCAAAGTGCTTGTCCTGTAACATTGCTATTTGGACCCTGCACTTAATACAATTCAATACTCTTTGCTTCTTGTCCATACTTACAATGCCAGTCACAGTCCATGAAATGACTGATGACAGTCATTCTGATGAGGTGCTACTTCTTTCACATTCTATGTGACAGTTTTGAATACATGTTTACAACTTGCATACCCATATATATGCAACTGCAGCTTCTCATATTGACTTGTATCACATTTTCCTATATTGTTGCAAGAGGCACTCAAAAAACAAAATAATTATGTACACTTTCATTTTTTTTTACCCCAAACCTTTTTTAGCTCACAGCAAATACAACTCTATAAACTTCAGAAAGACAGAAAGTGCTCCAGCATAAATGTACAGATGCCCCAAATAGAAAGCTATATCCAAAGGCTTTACAGACTCTGTAATCAGGTGTAATCATGCTGAAAATGCATATTACAGCATGTATGCCATCTTCCATCCATTTTTGCCACATCACAACTCCCCTCTCCCAGATGTGAAAAAGAACATGCATACTCACAGTGAATGGATTTTTAGCGATAGAGTGTGCACTGGTTACCATTAAATGAAATATTTTGTACTCTGTGATTTATACTGAAATGACCATGCAACCAGGAATGCATCTGCTTATATTCCCTTCAATTACTTTCCCTGAAATACTGGTCACTTTATTTTAGTAATTTCAGATTTTACCCAAAACAATGCCTCAAAGTTAACGATTTCTTCTGCTTATGCCTGTATATAGTTTACCTGGAACTACAGAGTTATGCTAGTAAATAAAAACAGCTAATGGTCCTGCAATTTGCATGACACAGATAATCTCATATGTTAACGAACTATCATATTACACAATTTTAGTGTACATTTCCACCTGAATGCATAAAACCAGAGGAACCAACATAACTTAATACAACCACATGATCAGTTCATGCCTGCCTTTCCCCTTAGCAGCTTAAGATCACAACATTGTACTGCTTATGTTGAAGCCATTATACTGTTACAGTAAAAATCTCATTTACATTACATCTGAAGTACTTTCTTACTTTACCAGTGGTATGAAAAGCAGTCACTGATTAGACTCCCCACCTCACATTTAAAATCCCTCTGGGTACAGTACAGCACTACTTTACTGTGACGCATATAATTAAAGAAAAAAAAAACTTTCTTAGAGTTACTTCAGTTCCTTCACTATCCTAAACATTAATGACAATGTCGGAATTATACTTTATAGGTCTCCCACCAGTTCAACAAAGTCTGCAAACGTCCTGTCCTCCCTCCCCTTTTGCAGAAGGAGAGTTCTCGCGTCCAAACTGCATCTTATGGAAATGCTATTTTACAATGCGTCCTTTTATGTCCTACTTTCACATTCTTGATGGCCTTCATCAACTCGACAATCCAACATCATTTTCTGGTTCATTTTCAAGATACTTCTGTATATTCTATTCAGTTCCTGAACTTTTCCATCCCTTAATCATTTTTCTTTGGAAGAGTGGAAAAGGTTTTACAGACGCATTCTGTCTATGGTCTCTACTATTTTCAGAGGTATGTGAAGAAGAATCCCCTTCAGCTTGCTTAATCACTTCAGGCAGAGTAAATTTTACTTCTTCCTTTGCCTGTTCTGTAGCCAAAAAAGATTCTTTGCTCCTTCCAAAAAAAATTTATATGTATATATTCTGAAGAAAGATGGATATAGCAACTTGAAACTTGGGCCTGCATCTTGACATTTTTGACTACAGAGAAACTCACTTCCCTCCTGCCTGGTTACAGTAAATAACCACTTTTCATGAGCACCACGATGCCCCCAAATTGTTACTTTACCCTTCTACCATAGTTTTGCCTGGAGCAGCTCCTTCTGCTGTTAGCCTTGGATTCCTCCTTACTTTCAAATTTGGAGCAGAGAGATGGTGTGCCCTTTCAGTTATCAGATCCTGCTGTGGAATACCAGTCCTACTGCTTATTTGTACTTTCATAAAATTAATGCAATCTGTTCCTTCCAGATTCTCTGGTACACATGAAAACCTCAGGTTTTCTTTGCGTGCTCAGTCTTTAATCTCTATTTTTGGAAACAGTTCTTGATAAGTCTCATATGTAGCCAGTCTTTACTTCATTTCACCCTCTGATATCTGCAGTTTCATCAGCTCATTTGAATAACTAGTTAAAGCTTCTTTTCAGACTTCATCTGTCTGTATTTCTCCACTATCGCTTATTTTAAGAAGCTATGAATGCATTTATTTTTCTTATAAATTACTAGAAGCCATTTCTTGTACTGATGCTGAAACCTGAACTTTTTGTAGGAAAGTTGTGAGGTTCTTCTTAATCAGGGTTTTTTTTTCTCTAAATGAACTCTTCTCAAGTTCTCTAGATTTCTTCTTTGCCAAAACCCAGGCAGCATATGGACCAACCAATAACTGATTTTTTCCCAAATAAATCACTTTTGTAAACCGTTTTCCAGAGCTCTAATCAATGTGTCTATCAGTATGCAATCATTGTAATTCCACACATCATTACTTTTCTGTTTTGAACAGTCCTGTTTAGGTCTTTACAATTAGTGTTTTTGGAATAAAATACAAAATTCCAGATACTTCTCAAGCTCTCTACACAGGGAAAAGAAGTAATGTCTTGCCATAACATTCTATGTGTTGTTCATCTTCATTCATTCATTTCTGATGGGTGTCTGTTCTGTCCTCGGAACCGAGTCGGCCTTATAGTAAGCTCGTGCCAGCCAAAAACTCTCGTGCTAAGCTTTACCCATAGTGCCCATCTCCCAGTTACCTCAGATAGAGTTTATCCATGATAAGAAAAGCAGGGACTATTTCTGAGCAAGTTTCCTAGAGTGATATTTGGACCCAGACAATCCCCAGGAGCCTCTGGGGGGGGGTGGATGTACAAATGAATGAAGATGAACACAGATGGAACGTTATGCTAAGACATAACGTCTTGAGCTGACGTTAATCTTCATTCATTCATTCCTTACTGATGAGACAGAGTCCCTAGCGACCTTGTACATCTTTGATGGCCCTTACGGAAGAATATCCCTGAGCACCATCGAACAAATGGAAGCTCTGCCCCTGGAGACCAGATCCAATTTGTAATGAGAGATAAAGGTATGAGGAGCAGCCCATGTTGCAGCTGCACATATATCGTCCATGGATCCCCTTGAATGAAAAGCTATTGAAGTTGCCACAGATCTGGTGGAATGTGCTTTGATTTAGCCTGGTATAGGGGTTTTCGAACGTTGATACACCAGGAGTACACAGTCTCGTAACCATTTGCATGGAGTTACTATAGAAATAGTTTTCCCCAATTTTGGGCCTGAAAAGGATACAAACAATTGGTCTGATTTGCGGATTTCCTTTGTTCTGTCAAGACAGAATCTCAACTGCCTATGTACATCTCTAACAGGCAAAGGCAATACTCTCCTTTGTTTCAGAAATTAGGGAAGAAAACTGGTAGGTCAATAGACAGGTTTACTGTGAAATCTGAAACAACTTTGGGTAGAAAGGAGGGATTTGCCCAAACTGATGCTCTGTCCTTATGAAAAAGTATATAAGGACATTTAATACATAGGGCCAGAAGCTTGGAAATGCATCTAGCTGAGGTAATGGCCACTAAGAATAAAGACTTCCAGGATAAGAACTTGATATTGCAGGTAGCATCAGGTTCAAAAGGGGGTTGTGTTAAAGCTTAAAAACTAATGTGAGACTCCATGGTTCGGTGGGTTCTTTAATGGGTGGTCTAATATGAGATATCCCTTTTAGGAAAGTCTTGCAGAGATGATGGGAAATGAAAGAAGAGTCCTTGAAACCATTATGAAAATTGGAGATGGCAGCTAAGTGAACATGGATGGTTGATGCTGCAGCTCCTGCCTTGAAAAAATTTGACAAATAATCCAAAACTGTATTAACTGGAGCTACATAAAGATCAAGTTGTCTTTGCTCGGACCATATTAAGAATCTTTTCCACTTACTATGGTAAATTTTCCTGGTGGATTGTTTATGTTAAGCCAGAATAATGTCACGGACCAGGGAAGAAAGATTTTTCTGCCTGGCAATTACCGGAAGTGGAGAAACCAAGCCATCAGCTTGAGACTGGCTATGTTCGGGTGAATCAACCCATAGGGGTGAGAGATCAGATCTTGAGTTGGATCCTAGTTCCATGGTTTGTCTAGCAAGTGAGGCCAAAGAAAGAGGAACCATACTTGACGGGGCCAATAGGGTGCAATGAGGATCACTTTGCTTTTCAACTGGAGGTCTTTCTTCAGAAATTTTGGGATTAGGGGAAGAGGGGGGTAAAGCCTATAGAAGTCTTGTGGGCCAATCGTGAATCAGAGCATCCCTTGGGAACTCCCCCTGTGGGGGGATCAGGGCAAAACAGTTGCTGCACTTGTGGTTTATTGGGAAGGCAAAAAGATTGCAGCAAGGCTGGCCCCAACGGCTGAAGATCTTTGCCATTATGGTTTGGTTGAGGGACCACTCGTGAGCCAGAAGGATACATCTGCTCAGATTGTCTGCAATCACGCTGGAATCCCCGGGAATGTGTGTTGCGATCAGAACGGGGTAGGATTTGGTACCCCCTAGTTTGCTGATATACGAGACAACTGCCATGTTGTCTGATTGAATGGCAACTGTTCCACATGGAAGGACAGAGTGAAATGACTGCAACACTAGAAGCACTGCCCTCAGTTCTAGTACACTGATATGCAGTTTGGCCTCTATGGACGACCATGGGGCTTAGACAGTCATTCCCTGAAAATGCCCCCACCCCATCAGGGAACCGTCCGTGGTCACAGTGGCCTTGGGCTAAGGAGGGGAAAAAGGTAGACTCCAAATATTTGCATCCGGCTTCATCCACCACAAAAGGTCTTTGCTGCACCGGTCTGTTATCCGAATTTGACTGATAAGATAATGGATGATGATTCGGGTAATACTGCGACAAAAGAAGCCACTGAAGGAGTCTCATGTACAAGTGGAACAACAGTGATTGCCGCAGCCATTGAACCAATAAGTTGAAGGACCTCTCAAGCAGAGACCATGTCCTGACAGAGTATCACTTGGAGTTGAGCCCTTAGCCTTTGCAATCTGTGATCTGGAAGAGAGACTTGGCAAGAGTGGGTATTGAAAACTGCTCCTATGAAATCTAAGCTCTGAGTAGGAGTCAGGTTGCTTTTCTCCCAATTTATAGTGATTCCCATGATTTTGGCAATGTCAGGGTGTAGGTCAGAGGGCTTTTTCCAGGAGACGCTTGAGGGGACAGTGAGGAGCCAATCATCTAGATATGTAAACACTTACAATCCTTGTAGTCCCAAGTGAGCTGTAACCACTGCCATACATTTTGTGAACACTCTGGGGGCTGTTGAGAGTCCGAAGGGCAGAACCCGGAATTGGTAATGATTGGTCCCTAGCCTAAAACTAGCGATTAAATAGAAAAGTGAAAAAGATTCTCAGAAATGCTTAGCAAAATTTCTTTACCTAGGCTTAGTCGACTGCTGGCTTGACACGGCTTTTCGGCAATGCAGCAAACAAGATATGAGGTAACTAGGAGAAGGGCACTATGGGTAAAGCTTAGCTCGAGTGTTTTTGGCTGGCGCAAGCTTGGTATAAGGCCGACTCGATTCCGAGGATGTAACAGACACCCATCAGTAAGGAACGAATGAAGATTAACAATGTAATATTAATAATTTGTATTCAGTAGTAAAACTTCATGTGTAACAAGGTCAAACACCAAATCAAACTAAACAAAAAAATAAATTACCACACTAACATACAAATGAAACACCAAAGAAATGCACAAAAATTCTGGGGTACAATCAAAATAAAAAAAATTCACCTTCCTGGACAAATCACAACTCCCCCCCCACTCCCAACATATTAGACAGCACAGAGACTACTGCTGACCAATTCAACAAATACTTAACTGAAAGCAAAGTAACGAAAAGAAAACAACTCTCAGCCAAAGATATCTCTCACCAAAACGAAGGATAATGTAAATTAGAAAGTAAGAGATACCAACACGATCTGTAGTCTTCACGGTAAACAAATTCAAACCATTGAACACAATAAAAGTCCAAGACACTTTATTTCATGAAGGAATGAGCGCTTTCGCGTAGTGCTAGCTACGCTTCAAGCGTAGCTAGCACTACGCGAAAGCGCTCATTCCTTCATGAAATAAAGTGTCTTGGACTTTTATTGTGTTCAATGGTTTGAATTTGTTTACCGTGAAGACTACAGATCGTGTTGGTATCTCTTACTTTCTAATTTACTTAACTGAAAGCACTCTCTCTCTCTCTAACCAAAAACAATCAGCACCATAAAGACTCAATAACTATAACATTCAAAAATTATAATGATACTTTCTCATTCCAACCCATCTCGACTAAAACTATAGAAAAACTTCTAAGAAAACTCAAACCTACCTCAATAACTGCCGGTACCTTGCCAGCAGAATTTCTAAAAAACTGCCGAAGCCTTTTCCTACCTGTTATCAATATTTATTAATCCGTCTACTGGTGAACATCTCATCAAACTGAAAAATCGCACATATAATTCCCCTCCACAAAGGTAGACAAGTCCACAGAACTGGCACATTATAGACCCAGAGCCAAACTGTTAGAAAGATGCATTCACCCTCAACTTCTGCACCATTTCAGAACTAATAACCTGCTAGCCAAATCCCTACATGGCTTTAGACCTCATCATAGTACCACTACTGCACTTATCAGCTTTACTAACACCATAATCCAATACAGAAATGAAGGGAAAATAGTTTCATCTGTCTTTCTCAATTGGTCCATGAGCTTTGACAGTTTCCCATTGCAAGCTACTAGCCGTGCTCATAAATTATAACTCAGCCCTTCTGCTCTCTCCTGGTTCCAAAGCTACCTAACAAGTCAACAGCAGGCAGTGAAGTGGTCACAAAATCTCTCCCCTATTCCCAGTCACACCAGGTGTCCCACAGGGTTCCATTCTCAGTCCTCCTCTTATCAGCATTTTTAGTAATGACCTCAATACTGCCTGCCCACTAGCATCAATAATCCAATACGCTCATGACTCTACACTTAAGTGCAGCATCTACCATACAACAGCTTCAAAAACAATGCAAAAGGCCTTCTCTGAAATTGAATCATGGCTGTCTAACTCACGGTTCATATTTAATCTTAACAAAATCAAACTCAAGATCTTTTCTGCCACCAGACCCTCAGACCCCACCCCCATCTTCCATATTACAGCCATCAATAATGCACAAATTACCCATGAACCTCAAACTAAACTACTAGAAGTTATAATAGATAAACTGAGATTTGACTTACAAATATCGCAGACAGTTAAGAAAATACATAAAGATGGGAACCCTATACAGAAACAAAAAAAAAATCTAACAGACAGTGCTAGAGTAGCCATTGCCAGAATCCACCTCCTGTCAACTTTCCTCTATGCCTCAACCATTCAACCATGACAGACAGACAGTAGTGAAATGTTTGCAGACATGAACTATACCATTGAATTAAAATAAGAGCAAAACAATGTTAAGTAAAATAAATATAAAGAAGCATGCACAGCGACATAGTGATAAGTGAAGGGTCAAGCTGTGTCACATACAGAACTGTCAATTCCAGGACAACAGGCTGCAAAGAGAAAAAATGTTTATTTGCAATGACAGAAGTTCCCATTTGTCCTGTCAGGCTGTACAAATGTAGGCTCTTCTAGTTATTTCTAGTCAAGAGAGAAGAATGGACAGATCAGGAGGACCCTTGTTATTTGCAGAAACAGGGCATAACTTATGGAACCACACCACATGTCTTTGTGTATGTGGACAAAAGAGAGTTGCAAACAGGATTGCACTAAGCACATGTTAAGAGGAAAGCATGCAGGCAACTACTACTACTTTCGGCTTTTTCCCGGTTGGAGGTTGCCAAAGCGGATCACCTGTCCACTCATGATTGGCAGTGGAGTTTTACGGTGTCTAGTTGCCAGCTTGGCACCCAACCTTCCACGGAAGGCACACACAAGCACACTCACGCCTAGGGCCAATTTGGTGTGTCCAATCCAACTATGGTTTTGGGATGTGGGAGGAAACCGAAGCACCCGGAGGAAACCCACATGACCACAGGGAGGACATGCAGACTCCACACAGATGGCAACCCAGCCAAGGATCGAACCGAAGAACCTCTTACTGTGAGGCGACAACGCTAACCACTGCACCACCCCGGCGAAACAGCAGCAGGTTATTGCACAACAGGAAGCTACTGTACAAAACATTAGATATTTCATGCAAAACTGAAGCAAAAATTATTTAATTTAAGAAATGGAGATCAATCTCTTACACTAACCCATTTAGGTGTCCATAATACTTCACATGCACAAAATAAAAAAATATATGCAGGTGAGAGGAGGGTGGAACAACTGCAATACAACAATAATTTTTTTCAATAAAAAATCAAATTACAACAATGCTTTTTGAACTGGTAGAAACAAACAGTTTGCATAATTCCTTACTTCAAGGCATGTATGTGTAATAGTACTTAAACACTTGGAAGCCAGTGATAAGCATTCTCCTGTTATAACAATTGTGCTCTTAAAGGCTACACGCAGTTCTACTTTTATGCAAAGTATGCTTGTGCAGGAAGCCAGCAGTGAAGACCACATGGTGCTGGGAACCAAAGCAAATAATATAGTTGGCTTAAGTGCTTCTCTTCTGGACGGCATAATGATATTACTGTTTAGCTGCTCAACACAGGCAAAGCATTGGCAGAGGAATCATTAGTATCAAAATGGGATACAACATTTTTTCCACTGTTGGCATTCCTGGCTGCCCTGTAGTGGTTCCATAACTTATAAGGCAGGCTTCGTCCAGGTTTTCCCAACATGAATAATGGAGTACTTCCTGCAAATAATACACTATATCCCACTTTATAAATACATGACAATACTTCAGTTATATAAATACATGACAATACTTCAATTATATGATGCACAACACTAGGTGTAGCACTGATTTCTCTTTCAGGATTTAGTATTACTTTGGGAGAAACTACTGAAGGGGTACAGGTTGCTTTTTATTTGAAGATTCTGCAGGTGGGTGCTTGACTTTCTCAGAATGAACACACAGTACTAAGGTTATACTTAATCAAATTAAATTAGTTGTGATTTGCCTATAAGGAAAATTAGATTTATAATTAAATAGTATTAACAGTGAAATGCATCTCCCTGTATGGCAGCCCTTTATTTGGGGATAAAATTATGAACACATCATGATGCAATATCTCAGTTAGCTCTTCCTTCCTCTCCAAAACGTGGGTTACAATTTCACTGCCTATGCCAAGCAAATGCATTTCCCCATGATTGCTTTTTCCTCCTACCTAGATCATTGTTTTTATTTCAGTTTCTCATCCTCCTCCCTTGAAATGCCTAGGGGATGATGAGTTACAATGAGCCACAAAACACTCTTCCTATCAAAGTATTTACCCTTGGTTTTCAACCAACCGTCAAACAACTCAAAGTACACTGCTTTAAACAAGCAAAATGTAAATACTTTTATAAATTGAGTGTTACATAGCTAGGACAGTCTACTCACATTAAATTCAATCCAGTTAATTTTTGCTACGAGTTCCATCTCTAGATGTGCGAGTCAGAGCCAATGACATACACATCTGGAAATGCAGCAGTGCTATTGCACACAAACATATGCAAGTGCATGTGTCTATATATGACACTTAAAACACAGAAACACAAATTTGTACCCTCTTCTCTCTCTCTGAATGCATTCCTCTATTTCAGCTTTGAATTGTAACTGTATGCATTTTTCATTCTGCTTTTACTTTGTGATCAAACATTGAATCTGAAAATCAGTGTACCACCCCAACTAAATTAATAAATTAAAAAAATAGAATATCTGCACTGCTTTTCTTTCTCTTCATTGACCCCATATATGAAGCCTTTTTTCCTGCAGACTAATACTCCACCTCCATCCTTCCTTTTTCTGCCTTTCTTGAACCATTTTACATCCATGCACTTCTATGTCTCCCATCCTCTTTTCACTGGCCCGTATTACCATAACACCAGCAATGTCCACATCCCACCCCTCGCATCACTGTTTGTAGCTTCCCGTCATCCTACTCAGACTCCATGCACAGTAGGGGTCAATGATTCAACAGGTAGCACACACCTTTGGTGAAGAAGGCTGAGGGTTATATTCCCACAACAGGTAGACTGATTGCTAACACTGCAGTGGAGCAAAAGGGACATGCTGCACTCCTGAGTGTGTCATCTTTCAGATGAGACGTCAAACCAAAGTTCCACCTGCTTGAGTAGGTCAGGTGGATGCTAAAGATCCCATGGCACCTATTGAAAAGGGTAGAGGAAACTCCCTGATACACTGGCAAGATTACTTCTAGCAGTATAAATACTACCTCAGGTCTCTCCTGAAGACGAGCCACTTGTCTAATGGGACTACCCCTGTCAATAAAGGATAAAAGAAATATACGCACGCACACTACTGCCCAGCAATGCTCCAAGTCATCCTTCCTTAATTCTTTATCCTTTTTCCTTCTGTCTACTGTCTGAATTTCTACTCATATTGCACCTATTCCACCTTAGAGGCAAAATCCTTTTGATGTACCCTTTCCATCCCACTTTAAGCAATACTTTCACTTCTGGGCCTGCTTGGAATCAATTCCTGGTCAACGATGGCGCCTCTCTGATCCTTTTTCAGCATTAAGACCTTTTGTTTTGTCTAGCATTTTATTAAAATCCACAGTCCTCTATTTGCTAAGAGTCCTAAGTACTGCTGTGGGTTAATACTTCCGACTAACAAATGTGAATAAATGTACAGTACTTGATACTGCTATACTTCATAAATTTCACAAACCAACTAAATGGAATAATCAGCTATATCCCAAGCTCTGTGTACACCTTTAATACTTACTTAGTTTGATGTTAAACTGATAAAAATACAATTATACTCAGCTCACTGCAATCTTACTTCCTAGAAATAAGGGCTATGATGTAACTGGACCAGCATCTTTCTGTTGGAATTCACTTAATTCTTGAAACAATACAGGAAAGCTTAAACATGTTTTCACTGTCTAATCACACTTCCAGTTCTTGCTTCTTTTTGTTTTCTTTTCTTTTTTTTTTTTTTTTTGCTTTGTTCTTTGCATTATGAAACAGCTGTCAATTCCCTACCATAACAAGACAAACTTACACAGTCCTTGTAAAGAAAGTGTGGTATTTAGCTCATATTTAAACAATCTTGCATGGGTGGGGAAAAAGCATGTGCTGTACTAGGAAATTTTTTTTTTGATATGCTTAAAATTTTATAACCTCTAGGGCATCCTCCAAGCTCAAAGCAGCAGAGAAAGTTAACTACCCTTTCATTCTACAAGCTTTTAAAAAAAGACAAAGGCATTTACCTGACATGCTTAAAGTGCAAAGCAAACATAGTTATGATTACACACACAAATGTTTACACTTCTTACTGAAAGAAACACCTCCAGTTTTCTGAGCCTGTGCTTTTTAAATGCTACTCTACAAAAAGAGAATTGGGCCAACGGTGGTTTCTAGTCTTTTGAAGATAATGTTACCTGATATGCTTTCTGCGAAATGTGCAGTAGTACGTGCCCAAATCAACTTTCACAAATGTCAATGGCAGATGAACCATTACCTCAAAGTATGGTGCAGACCAGACCTATGCAACATTTTTTAGAAAGGAAGGCTAAACACAGGAGCCTATAATAACTGCTTTTAACATACTGTAGCTGAAACACTTAACAATGGAAAAGAATGCAGAATGTTTAACGGCAAGATTAAGTTAAATTGTGTAAAGGGTGGAGTACAAGTCAAATTCAAAGGAAGTAGTTATACTTCCTATTAAACATTAAAGGAGCTAGTTTACGCTTTCAAAAAATAACTTGTGTTTCAAGTGTCAGATGGAACCTGCAAGTCCTACTGTAGAGATTTTGAAGATTAAGTTAATAAGTAAACTTACATCATTGCTTATTCAGGCTGCCTCTACTACATAACCCTCCCTTTCCCATACAATGGTAAACAAACTAAAACAAAAAAATAATAAATGCACATGAAATGTCTGTTTGCCACTGATATTTTATGTGATCATCTACACAATTTAAGTTTCAAAGGAGCCATAAACCTAACAGCTGACCGTCTCAACTGTAGAAGAACCTCAGCTATTTATTTACTACATAAAATCTGCTTTATTCTGTTTACTGTACTTCAAAGGATTTAATCAGAATTAGCAAACCGTCTCTAAAAATTATTAAACCTGACTGGTCAAAATTCAGAAATATGAAACCAATGATATGGTGCACAGCTTGATAAAAACAGAACGGACAGCAGACTCCTTATAAAGTGAAATCACGTCACTGAAATGTGTCTTACCAGCTTCATAATTCTTATCAGAAACTAACTGGCTGAAGCTCTGCCCAACTATGATAAGTTGCAGTTTTGCATCTATTCTGAAAGCTGTCAAGAGAGTTGATAAACTGTGGTAGTTTACATTCAGAAAACAGACCGTTTTCAGTACTGCAAGCAATGTATAAATAAAACCCATTTTGTACGCGTGTGTTACTTCTAAAATCCTATAAAAGTACATTTAGATTCTACTCCCACAGAAGATAGCCAAGATTAATTTTCCAGTACTGACACGTTGGTGTGGCATAATGGGGGTGCTGTGAATGAAGTTAAACTGAGGCCTTACCTGCCTGAACTGGTGGTAGCTCAAGCGAATATAAAACATTCCTTGGCACTTATCTAAGAGATTAGTAGAAGCGCGCCCCCCCCCATGCCCTCCCAAAATTTCCCCAAGTCAGTAAAAATACTAGTTTGGGTCTCCCTTGAAATGAGGCCACTGGCCTAGTGGGACTAATCCAGTCAGCAAAGTGGAAATAAGTAAAATATTAAGGTTACACTTGGGTAAGTACAATTTGGATACTTCAAAACAGTGCTTGCTACTACAGAATAGTGTTTTGTTAAAATGCATTTTCCTGTTGCTAAAATTCAAAGAAAGCCAAAGCTGCAGTCACATCCAGTCACATATACGCACATTAACATACACACACAAAGATATGCAATCAGATTCACATATTCATCAACTTTGGCATAGCCATGTGAAACATTCCACTAAAAACAAAGAAAAGTGGTTACATTTTTATTTAAAAAAGAATGAAGTCAAAAATGTCTTTAAAACTACAAAGCCATACAAAAAAAAAATAACCTGACAACACACAGGCTGCTTTGTTAAGCACAATAATGCCCTGTATGTGTTTGTAGGGAAATCATAGACCTGGCAGAAGGTGGGGAGGTTCTCTGCTCTGCAACAGAATATCCCTGGGCAGATGGCTACTTTCATAAAATGTCCACCGTCTCACTTCCTAAAGTCCTTTTTTTTTCTTAACACGTAGACTAGTCTAACGTCTTAACACACATTTTAGAACACTCTGTAGCTGTCAACACACTAAGCTGAAGTAGTACACTTCGGCTGACTTAGTACAGGTTACATTCCAGTCTGAATACTTCTTTACTCTCCTACTAAACTTCTAGGTATTTAAAGCATTGTCCATCTGCAGTGTAACTGTAAATAAATGAAAAAACAAGTTATGTTCTTATCATAATGTTCCATCAGTGTTTTCGATCTTCATTCATTCCGGACTGATGGGTTCGGTTCAGAACAAAGCTCGCGCCAGTCAAAAACGCACAAGCTAAGGCTAGAGCCTACCCATACTGCCTCTCTTCCCATTACCTCAGACCGAGTTTGCCTACCATTAAGAAGAAAATGCAAGCTCTGTCTGAGCAACAAACATATAACAACCCCCCATTAAGAAGAAAATGCAAGCTCTGTCTGAGCAACAAACATATAACAACCCCAGGACTAGTCCCAAACCTCCAGGTGTCCCTAGGAGGGGGCAGGAGGGTGGGATGTCAAGAATGAATTAAGACTGGCAATACAGATGGAACGTAATGGTAAGAACACAACTTCTTCTTTACCTGATGTTGTCATTCTTCATTCATTCTTGACTGATGGGACACAGTCCCCAGCTACTTTAGATATCCTGAGCACCATAGAGCCAAAGGTTGCTCTTCTCCTGGAAACCATGTCTAATTTGTAATGAGTGATAAAGGTATGAGGGGTAGCCCAAGCTGCAGCTGTGCAAATGTCTTCCATAGAAGCACTGGAATGGAAGACCGCTGAAGTGTAAACAGATCTTTTTCAATGAGCTGTAACTTTTGTTGGTAGTTTGAGTTTTTTTCTGATTGTATATAAAGGTAATGCAGTCCCTTGATCATTTCGATAAGGTGACCTTTGAAACTGGTTTTCCCAATCCAGTGCCTGAAATAGAAATAATTGGTTTAACTTTCTAGAGGCTTTTGTTCTAAGTAGAAACGTAACTGCCTGTGGACATCCAACATATGCATGCAGTACTCTCATTTCTTTAAAAATTTGGAAAGAAAACTAATAAGTCTATAGTCTGGTTAATATTGGACTCTGATACCACTTTGGGAAGAAAGGAGGGATTGACTCTGAAATGCTTTCTTTGTGGAAGATAATATAGGGATGATTCACACACAAAGCCTGTAACTCTGAAATTCTCCTAGCAGATGTGATAACTACTAGGAAGGGGGTCTTCCAAGGCAAAACCTTGAGGTCACAAGGGGCTGCAAGCTCAAAAGGCTGACAACCTAGGCATTGCAAGACTACGGTAAAACCCCAAGGTGCTACTGGATCTTTGAAAGGTGGCTTCAAATGTTGAGTGCCCTTAAGAAAAATTTTGTACAGACAGTGAGACATTAACGAGTGATCATCAAAACAGTTATGAAAATTCGAAATGGCAGCAAAATTAACTCTAATGGTAGAAGTTGAGGCCCCCAATTGAAATAAGATGGCCAAGTATTCCAGGACCTTAACTACTAGAGCTGAGAAAGGATCAAAGCAGTTTGTATCCGACCAGAGAATCTTTTCCATTTGTTAAGGTAAATTTTTCTAGTGGATGGTTTATGAGAAGCCAGAAGCATCTTTTGCACTGGGGAGTACAAACTGTTTGGCTGACAATTACTGGAAGTGGAGAAACAAAGCAGTCAGCTTCAGATGTTGAAGATTGGGATACACCAAGCCTGAGGGCGAGAACAGGTCCGGAGTTGGATCCAGAATCCATGGGCGGTGAATCAGGTGAGGCGAGAGAAATGGAAACCAAACTTCATGGGGCCAGTAAGGTGCAATGAGAATAACTGCTTCTCAACCGTTTCCTGAGAAATTGGGGAATTAGAGGAATTGGTGGAAAGGCATACAGAAGTCCCGTGGGCCAATCCGGAAGAAGTGCATCTCTCGGGGTCTCCCCAAGGGGGGGAGACTAGGGCAAAGTAGCAGCTGCATTTTTGGTTTAAGGGAGAGGCAAACAGGTTGCAGCAAGGCTGACCCCATCGTTGGAAAATTTTCTTCACTACATTGGGATTGACAGACCACTCGTGAGGTAGAAGGATACACCTGCTTAGTTTGTCCACAATCACGTTCAAGTTCCCCGGAATGTGTGTTGTTATTAGAAAGCAGTTGGAGGCGATTGCTCATTGCCAAACTGTTAGGGCTTCCCAACATAGTAGGTAGGATCTGGTACCCCCTTGTTTGTTGATGTACCAGACTACTAACATGTTGTCTGACTGGATAGCAATTGTCCCTGATGGAAGGGCAGACTGGAATGCCTGCAACATTAAAAGCACTGCCCTCAGTTCTAGGACACTGATGTGGAGACCAAGCACCCTGGATGGTCTTTCCCTGAAAATGCCCCCCACCCTATCAGGGAAGCGTCCGTGGTCACTATGGCCTTGGCCTCAGAGGGAGAAAAGGGACGACTTCATAAATCCTCTTCTGGCTTCATCCACCAAGATAAATCCTTCTTCCAGTGATTTATTAAGAATGGATGAGACATGGAGTGAGTCAGAAGTGACCATTGTGACAATAAGAACCACTGAAGCAGCCTCATCTGGTACCTCGCTAGGGGGGCCAACGTTATTGCTGCTGCCATGGATAAGAGAAGTTGTAGTACCAGAAGAGCAGAGACTTTGTCTTGAGAAAGAATCACTTGAAGGTGCGATCTCAACTTTAACAACCTGTGATGAAGAATGGAAGCCATGCAGGTTTTTGTACTTAAGTTTGGTTCTGATAAATTCCAGGTCCTGTGTGGGAGATGGTTGTGATTTTTCTTTGTTGGCTGAAATGCCTAAGAACTCAGCAAGGTGTAGAAATGAGTCTATGGAGCAAAGCAGCAGATGCCTGGTGGGGGCAGTGAGGAGCCAGACGTCTAGATATGGAAACACATTGAATCCCTGTAGCCTTAAATGAGTTATTACGACTGCCATGCATTTGCTGAACACTCTGGGGGACTGCGGTGAGACAAAAGGGCAGTGCTCAAAATTGTAATGACTGCTCCTAGCCGGAAGTAGAGATATCTTCTGGAGCCCTCGTCCATCTTTATGTGGTAATACGCATCCTGAAGATCTACAGAGCACATCCAATCGCCCTTCTCTAGAAAGGGAAGAGACTGAACAGTGACCATCTGGAATTTTGTCTGGTGTACAAATTTTTCAATATACTGAGATTCAAAACTTGCCTAAAGTCCCCTGTCTTTTTTTGGCACTAACAAGAATCTTGAGTAGAATTCGGACCCTATCTGCTCTGGTGGGACTGGCTAGGATGACTTTTTTGAAGCAGCATTTGAATTATAGTGCTGCTAAATCCTTCTGACTGGGTGGAACATAGGAGACACACTTTTGGACTTTGGGGAAAAGACGGAAGGGAATGCAGTAACCTCTGGTGATTATCTGCACCCAAGAATCCGATGTTATTGTCAGCCAATCTGAGTGGTGGAGAGAAAATTTTCCCCCAACTGCTTCCAAAGGTAAGCTATCAGGCCGCTACTCAGGAGCACTGGTAGGGTTGTCCAGAAAAGGAATCTCTGAAACTCTGGTTGCATGGACACCCCTCTGCCACAGGAGGGGCATCTTCCAAACGAGTTCTCCCCTCTGCCCCGGGAGGGATACTCGCCAATTGCGTCCGGAAAAGACCCCCCCTTGGGTCTTTTTGAAACATCTTTCCACACCTATGATTCCTAGAGTAAGGTCATCGCGGAGTGGAAAAATGCACACCCACAGCAGAAAGGGACTTCCCGTCCTTTTTACACCCGGCTAACGTGTCTCTAACCTCTGGGACAAACAATGAAGTAGAATCAACTGAAGCACTGACAAAGGAAGACTTAAAGGGGATCGCAAAATCACACAAGTGCATCCAGGCATGACGTCTAATGGCAATGCCTATACCCACTGCTCTAGACATCCCTCCAGCTGTATGAGCAATAAGCCGCATAGACGAATTAGAGATGGACTCCAGGGTGGCAAGGTGACAGGCAACCTTATACCGTACCTCGTCAAGACACTGCTCCTGCCAGGGTGTCTGAAAGCTTAGCTCTCAGATCCCTTTACAGTCTAGTGCAGAGCGACAAAAAGTTCAAGGACTGAATAACCAAGGTTGATGAAGCAAAGACTCGCTTCCCAGATCTGTCCATCGTCCAGGGCTCTCAAATAGGAGGATGGACAGTTGAACTCTCTTAAGCGAACTCCTTTTTTGTGGCCATCACCACCATGACATCCACTGCTGGACCCTTAGATAAATGCGGTGATCATCAGGGACTGAAAGAATTTTGTCTGGTCTCTGGGGAATAGGGTCTATGGTGTCAGGAGCCTTCCACACACACTGTACAATCAGTTTTGATTAGTTCATCAGCGGGCGGGGTCGCCTAGAAGTAGATGGCTGGGCATAAAAAGCTTGCAAGAAAACAGATTCCTCGGAGGATATGTTTGAGGGCTTCCAATTACCCCTTTGTTTCAATATTTTCAGGATGTCTCAAAAGGAGACATCTTCAGGGGGTGACTGTGGGGACCCTTCCCCTTCATCATAATCTGCATCCTCAGTGACCGATTCTTCTGGAGAATCCAAGTGCTTCCTCTTGCATGATCTTTTATGAGGTGGCTCCTCAGGGAGAAGATCTGAGGAGGACTCCTAAGAGATGGGACACTGCACTAGGGTATCTTGCTGCTCTTGTGCCCGCTGTCCGATGTAGCAGATTGTGATAGCTGTGAATGAGAGGGAACAAAAATATGGCATTCAGACAGGGATGGTACCAACTTGGAGCCTGCTGAGGCGACAGCTCTCTCCATAATCTGGAAGGCAGGCCCACCTGAAGAGTGATGGGAGCCCAAAACAGAGAAAGACTACCTCAAAACCAGGGTCACACACTGCTCCGATGAGCTGCCTCCCAGAGTAGGAGCCAAGAGAGGACTTGAAACTACTAAGGTACCAAGAGCCATAGATGGCACCGTAGAAAATAAAAAAATGGAGCCGATCCAGGGATCCTAGAAGAGGCAGCCAAATATCGGTCGTGTGGGTGCGACGATTCCGATGCAGCTAAAGACCAGAGTAGATTCCAATACTGAGGTGAGATCCACCTTTGGTACTGAAGCAGCTGGCACCGGGAGTGTTGAAGCAACGGGCTCCAAGACAATGGTGAAAGGTTGGAGGAATGTATGTAGGAGTCCTGGGAGAGTAAGCCTCAACTCCAGGATGGAGGGAGGTCCAAGAAGGTGCAGGGAGGCCTCTGGCTGCCAAGAGCTGATCCACTAATCTATCATCCATTTCTGATGGACTCCTGGAAGAACAGACTTACATTCCTGTAGGGACTCAGTTGCTGACCCAAGAAGGGGTCTACTGAAGGGGAATATCTAGTCCTGGGGGTACCTATAGTCTCGACCATTGGCATCATAGTCTGCTGGATACAGGGTGAGGATGGAACCAAAATAGTAGAAGTTGCAATTATCTGTGTCGAGGAGGTCATCGGTGCCAAAGTCATGGTTGATACCGAAGATGGTTAGGTACCTTCAATAGTAGATGGCACCACAGACTGCAATGAATGGCTCCATTTTTTGTGTCAGTTTTTGGAGATTTTGAAGTCTCTGCTTCAGAAACAGCTTCCCCAAAAGGACATTTTGACAGTCCTTTAAGTATCAATTTGTTAAGTCTCTCTTTAAGAGTCCGAGCATTGAAACCCTTACAGAGTTCACAAAGAGGTTGAACTTCCAGATGAGGGACACCCAAACAATAGATGCAAGAAGGACGCCCATCCGAACTGGGTATCTTTCTGCCACAGTCCTTACACAGGTTAAACACAGAGGTTCTTTTCTGCTTCTCTTCCACATTATCCAGTCAAGTACCCGGCACTCACACACTAAAAGAAAAAGGGGGCAAGAAAAGATAACTGATTTTTTTTTTAAATATACCAACTATGGTATATAAAGAAAGTACAGTAGTGTACACTTACCATAAATGTAGATGTTTGAGTGTATTCACTGTTGAAGTCATCACACTTGGGTTATCTGTCTGCAGGTAAGCCCTCAGTCGGCCCAAATACCAGAGACTTGGTATTTCTGTGTCAGTTGCTGTCGCTCCAGGACTGTTGTCAGGTAGCCAGGGGTATAAAAACTGGCAGCCGATCCCATTACATCAGTTTTTCTTGCCCCAAATAGGGAGCTAAGCTACAGTGGGAAAAACACCACCAGTAAAAAGTAAATAACAATAGCCCTGTAAAGGGTGAGTAATGAGGGGGGAGAGAGAGAGAGAGAGAGAGACAAGGGGGCTGGAGGGTGGGAAACCAGGACTGCAACAGTGAATACACTCGAACATCTAAATTTATGCTAAGTGTACAAAACTGTACTATGTTCTTCGTGTTTCACTGTTGCAGTCATCACACTTGGGTTGATTCCCAAAGCTGAAGAAAGGGTGGAGGCAGTCAAGAAGAGTTGGGGCTGGCTAGTATGCCCTGCAGGACTGCTGTTGCAAAACCCACCCTGGATTTGGAAAAGATAGGCAGGTGGTAATGCTTGGTGAAGGTGTGTACAGAACTCCAGGTAGCAGCTTCCAGAATGTCCCTGGTAGGGACTCCCCTGAGGAATGCTGTAGAGATAGAAGTTGCCCTAGTGGAATGTGTTGTGACCCATGGTGTTTGTAGCAGAAATGGATACAGTGTGCTATCCATTTGGGAATTGTTTCTTTTGAAATGGCCTTGCCCACTGTCCCTGGTGCAAAACTGACTAGTAATTGGGCAGAGTTTCTGAAGGGCTTAGTCCTATCAAGGTAGAATCTGAGCTGTCTGTGCACATCCAGAGAGTGCAGGATCCTTTCCCCTTTATTTTGAGGATTAGGGAAGAAAGTTGGCAAATGGATAGATTGGTGGAGTGCCACACTGGACACCACTTTAGACATAAAGGAAGGGTTAAGCCCTGAGGGAGACCCTGTCAGCATGAAAAATAATGAAGGGTTCCACAGCCATAAGTGGTTGTAGCTCAGACACTCTTCTAGTTGAAGTGATGGCCAGAAGCAAGGCTGTTTTCCAAGAGAGGAATTTTAACTCTGCTGACGCTGCAGGCTCAAGGGGGGGGGGGGTTAGAGTGAGCTTTTCCAGTACAAAGTTAAGGTCCCAAGCAGGGTTGGGTGCTCTCCTTGGTGGCCTTAAGTTGTTTGCCCCTCTCAGGAACTCTTTCATGGAGAGGGTGACAGAAGAGAGGTGGCTCAGTGTTGTAATGAGCCGAGATGGTAGAGGCATGGATCTTAATGGATGAGAAGGATAGGCCTCTGTGGAATAGATCTGCTAGGTAATCCAGGATTAGAGGCAGGAAGGGCAGAGTTGTGTCCTCTCCTTCAGATAGAATCCAGGAGCAGAACCTTTTCCACTTATCAGCATAGGATTTTCTTGTACTGGGTCTTCTGACTTCAAGAATGACGTCCAGCACCTGCTTGCATAGGGTTGCAGGGGGAGAATTCAAGGAATAAGCCAGGCTGAAAGATTTAGGGTTTGCAGTTGTGGATGCAAAATCTGTCCCTCCTGCTGAGAAAGCAGGGTTGGGTTCTGGTATAGGTGCCAGGGTGGCACCAGTGACAGGCTGTGCAGGATTGGGTACCAGGGCTGGTGCGGCCAGTCCGGGGCAATCAGAATTGTCCTTGGTCTGTCCTGTCTTATCTTGAGTAATACTTTTGAGAGAAGGGTCAGATGGGGAAAGGCATAGATTGAGAGATTTACCCACTGAAAAGATAGGGCATCCACTTTTCAGGCCCTGTTGTGAAAATTCCTGGTGCAGAATTTGCTGAGCTGGTAGTTGTAGGGAGAGGCAAAGAGATCCACCTCTGGGGTCCCCCATTTCTGAATCAGAAGGTTGAAGGTGCTTGACTCCAAATGCCACTCGTGTGGGTCTAGGAGATTTCTGCTCAAGTCGTCTGCCAGTGAGGTTTGTTTGCTTGGCAGGAATTGAGTTTGCAGATGGACTTGCATCTCCAAGGCTGTGTGCCACAGGACCATGGCTAACCTGCAGAGTGGGTAGGAGTGGGTTCCCCCCTGCTTGTTGATGTACGACATAACTGTGGTGTTTAGTTTTATTAGCAATTGTCCTGGAAAGAGTAGGGATCCAAATGCTGTCAGGGTGCTCTGCACAGCTAGCATCTCTTTTTGGCTGATGTCCAGATGAATTAGACTTGGGTTCCAGTGGCCCTGAATGCATTTGCCATCCATGTGTGCTCCCCAGCCATAGTCTGATATGTCTGTGGTTAGGGTATGGGTGGTGTGGGGTTGTGAAAAGGACAGTCCCTTGTTGTGATAGCATGCTTCTGCCCACCAAAGGAACTCTGTCCTTAGACAGGGTATGATAGGAATGACTGTTTCCAGGTCCTAAGAATGTTGGCACCAAAGACTTTTTAAGTACCATTGAAGTTTCCTCATATGCAGTCTTGCATATGGAATTAGCAGTATACATGAGGCCATGAACCCTAGGGACTGCATTTTTCTTGCAGATAGCTGGGTTCTGGTGGCCATTTCTTTGAAGTAGGCTGTCAGACTTGTTTTTCTGAAGAGGGGAATCCCATCTGGGATGTTGTGTCCAAGCTTGCTCCCAGGAATACAATCTTTTGACTGGGTACCAGTTTTGATTTCTTTTCGTTGGTGTACCCCAAGGAAGTGAGAAGGTGTTTCACAAATGTCAGGTGCTGCAACAGCAATTCTGACTGTCCGCCTGAATCAGGCAGTCGTCCAAGTAAGGGAAAATTGGGAAATTTCTCTGCCTGCAGTATGCAATGGCTGGAACCAGGTATTTTGCGAGAACTCTGGGCGCAGTAGATAAACCAAAGGGAAGTGCAGAGAACTGATGATGCATAGATCCTGCCCTGAAACGTAGATACTTCCTGCACGACTCCCTTATGGGGATGTGCAGATAGGCTTCTTTTAAGTCTAGGGTGACTAACCAGGCATCCTTGGCTAGCATAGGAAGAAGCTGTTGCAGGGTACGCATTTTGAATTTTGGTACCACCAGGAAGGTGTTGAGAATTGAAAAATCCAGGATTGGGTGCCAAGAGCCCTCTTTCCTGGGTACCAGGAAGAGTCTGGAGTAGAATCCTTGACCCCTCTGTTCTAATGGAACTGGCTAAATAGCTCTGATATTGAGCAGGGAAGTTACTTGGCTTTGAGCCTCTGCCCACTGGTTTGGAGGAAGGTCTGGAAACTGGCTTGGGGTTGGCAATAATGGAAATAAAATTTGTACCCCTGGGATACAATGTTGAAGACCCTTCGGTCCTGTGTGATGGACATCCAATTTTTTGCATGAAGGACAAATTTTCCTCCTAGGGGCACAAGCAATTGGGCAGGGCTGGGGAGCAGAGTAAAGAAGTCATTGTGAGTTTTTTCCATAAGGAGGTGGCTTACCACTCCCTGCTTTAGGGGTGGGAGCACTCCATTGCTTAGATCTCTGCATAGCCTGAGACTGTAGTCTGGGTGGTCTGTTTCCCCTGGGTCTGGTTTGAGAAGGCCTGGAGGGGACTGGAAAGGACCAGTGTTTGGAAGGGCAATGCCTACTGAATCTAGTGGGTTGCACTTGTAAGAATTCTTTAACAGTCTGTACAGACTTAGCTTTTTCTTCCATCTTTTTATGAACCTCTTCTGCTTTGGTGCCAAACAAACTGACCTTGTTCAAAGGAGAGTCCAGTAACTTTGATTTGACATGGTCTGGCAAGGTCTGCTCCTTGAGCCAAGCATGCCTTCTCAGTACAGATCCAGTGGCTGCTGCCCAGCAAGATGCTTCTAGGGCATCAAAGCCACACTGCATGCTTACTGACTTGGCTTGCAGAGTGCAGAAGCTCCTGCAATTCTTTATTTTCTGTACAGTCTGTAAAGGTTGCCACTTTTTGTTTAATAAGTTCCATAATATGCTGCTGATACTTTAGCATGCGAGACTGACAATTCAATGCCCTAATAGGAAGAGTTGCAGATGTATATACCTTCTCACCTAATCTGTCCAAAGCTCTGGAATCCCTGTCCGAAGGGGTGGGATTCCTGGTTGTAGTAGCCTTGATACCTTCTGGCCCCTGGGAAATGATCTCTAGGGTCAGCAGTAGGATTCTTGAAAAGAAATGTGTGAGTGTCAGGTACTCTGTAGTACCTGCCTGGTTTCCTAGGAGCAGGAGGTAAAGTGTCAGGAGTAAGACTGGATTCCATAAAAACAACATCCAGGACAAGAGGTATTGCTAAATGCCTGTACTGAGAACTCTAGGAATTCTCTGAGTCTCTTTTTGGACTGAGGATAATCTTGGCATTCCCAGCGGAAATGCTCTCTTAAGGTATGCAAGGTTTCACCAAAAGAAAAATCCTCTGGAGGGGAGGTAGTGGGAACGGATTCCACTGCATCTGAATCCTCATAACCAGATAAGTGCATGTCTTCATAATCAGAAATCTCAGAGTCATCGGACTCATGGTCTGTAGAAGCTGTAGGAGACTGGTCTCTTTCTCTTAGCAGGGGAAGCCTGACTTCCCCTAATCAGCGTAATAAGGTCTTCTGCCATTCTAAGCATTTGCTGTTGTGGCATGGGAGCAGTTGCATGCACTTTGGTCGTCAGTTTTCTAGGTGTAGTGTGTACTCTGGGCCTAAGAAACTCGGTAGTTTTGGTTAAAAAAAGTCGTCAGTTTGCATCTAACATCGGTTGAAGAACTGCCTCAGAAGCAGGTCATGCACAGTGGCTCTGGACCCATCCAAGGTAGAAACATTCGCAGGTTCCATAGTCGAAGAAGAGTCTTGCGGCATACCGGACTCAGAATGGGTCTCGGTAGAGGCCTGGAAATCCACTGAAGCGGGCATCAGGGGCTGAGATAGCACCTCGCTGAATACCGGCGGACTGGCGACTACCTTAACGGAAGTGTCGTCGGCAGCTTTGGACCTATGCGGTCTCTGTCTTTATCCTTACGTTTTTTTCGGAATATCGGTAGTCGGATGGCTTACCGAAGCCATTTCAGAATACGGAGATTGAGAGCGAAAGAATTTAGCAAAGAGAGCCTGACGACGAATGGTTCGGGTGTTAAACAAGGCACAAAACCGACAGCGAGGTACGTTGAGGTCTGGGCCTAAACAACTGACGCAGTAAAACTGAAAATATCTGTGAGGTATCTGCTTTCCACAGGCAAGCCAGTTGTTAACTTTTTCTAACATCGGTTAGAGAAAGAAAAAAGGATCCCCAACGGGGTACCTAGCTTTAGAAGACTTGAAGATTTTTCAATTCATAAACAACAATTCAGGAAGCGTCCAATCGGCACTTGCGAACTGCTTCTGCTTCAGGCTCCTCAGCAAGAAGGACTGATGTAACGGCGTCGGTGGCCTGTTTTATACCCCTGATGACCCGACGTCAGTCCTGGAGCGACAGCATCCGACGCAGAAATACTAAGTCTCTGGTATTCGGGCCGACTGAGGGCTACCTGCAGGCAGATAAGCCCAGTGTGATGACTGCCAAAGTGAAACATGAACATCTACCCAAACAGGTAAAGAAGAAGAAAGGGGCAGGAAAAGTGTACCAAAGATGGTATCAAACAGTTACCAACGGTAAGCAGGAAGGAGAGGCCTAACACTAACAATGGTAAAGGACAGATACCCTGAGATAAATACGATAGGAAGTTATTAATAGAGTTACTCGCAGAAAAAAGAAACTAAACAACAGTAATTACAGATATTAAGCAAAAGGTAGAAAAATATGCAAACTGAAAAAAAATTTTGAGCACTTAGCTGATTAACTGTTGGGTCTAATTTTCTACATGGCAAACGAGATCAGGGGTAATGGGAAGAGAGGCAGTATGGCTAGAGCCTTAGCGGGAGAGTTTTTGGCTGGCACGAGCTTTGTATAATGGTCGAGTCGGTTCCCAGGGTTTGGAACTGAGCCCATCAGTTTAGAATGATTTAAGATAGACATCAGATTAATGGTTTCCTGACAATTATTTTTATGCATCCTACCCAAAATGCCTACCTTAAAGCAGCTCCTAATTATGCTGCAATACTTCAGTTACAAAGCTAAGAGAGCTCTGTTAGACAAAGATATAGTAACACAGAGCATTCTACTGTCTCAATCCTTTACTCCCAAGCTTGTGTGTGTATGTGTGTGGGTGTGTGTATGCGCATGTTGGGAGGGTCTTTAAGGACACCAAGTACTTCAATCCGGCCGAGTCATAAGGACAGAATTATGAAGTAAGACATACAGATACAGACTTAGGATTTCACAGGACTTGAAAAGCATTTTTAACTTCTCTACTCATAGGTACATAGGTGTTTACTAGGCTAACAACCACAAGGGCCTTTTTAAGCCTAGAAATGCACCCCAAATCTCCGAGACATTCTGGTACCTTTGATAAGTGTAAGCAGGGGCCTGGGAGATTAACTGTTTGTATGTATGTGTCCATTAGAGACACAGGTACCAAGACATAGATGAATTTCCTGTTCCCCATCCAATTGTCCAAGTTACACTTGAATTTGGTTAGAGAGGAACTCTGCTTCATATGGATGGAGAGCTTGTTCTAGAGATGGGGTAGTATCTGGGATACATACTTGTCTCTCCAGCAGGTCAGATTTATATCACGGGCAAGGTTCAAGTCTTTAGAACAGGTAGTTCTGGTAATGTTTGTTTTGTGGATATGCAGGTGGTCCATCAGAGTGGGGGCTGACAATGTTGTGTATGCCAAGCATAGACAATCCCTCAACAACCAGTAGGAGACAGAATATAGGGATAGGGCCTTGAGGCAGTCTGCAAAGGACATTTCACTTATTCCCTGTATTCTTTTACCAAGGAACCACTGTGGGCGTTCCAATTGCTGGACATGCCTGGTTAGGTACATACCAAAGGGGGCATTGTACTCTGTCTAAATTCAACAATATCGAGTACAAACTTAAACATGAAGAAGACAAATTGGTAAGTGGAAAACAGCCAATGATGTCCAATGTAAACAGGCATGTAATTAAAAAAAAATGAAATAATTAAGCAGCAGTTGAGTTCCCCAGCATACTTATATTCATCCATCTGTTTACTTACTCATATGCATGCACATACACTAACATCATAAGGATAAACAATAATGTAATCACTTATATTATTTATTTTACTTATTTGTTACCTTACAATGTGCATACCAAATGTTCATCTTTGTTAAATTGGACTATCAAGGACTGACTGAGTCCTAATCCATCCATCCATCATCCCTTTTCCCATTTTTCTCATGGGGTCAGGGTACCATTCAACAGTTACAATCATCTAGAACTAAGGATCACAACGCAGGAGGGCTAGCCCTGACGCAGTTGTTCTTTCTTACCACACACTTGCACATACAATCACACCTATTTCCAATTTAGTGTGTCCAATACACCTACTGCATGACTTTGGAATGTAGGAAGAAACCCAAGAGGCCATGTAGGCTCCACAGAGAAAGCACCCAAGCCAGAAAATGAACCTGACACCCTCTTGCTGGGAGGCGACAATGATATTCACTGCACCACTGTGCCCTAATCTGGAACTGGTTGTTGTGTAGACAGCTGGCTTCTTAAGGGAAATTCTTGAGAATTAAATACTTCCATTGTACATTCACTTATGCTTTAAAATACATCTAGATGCTAAAATAATACAACCCCTTGGGTAAACCATGGAAAGGTTCTGCTCGTACTCTCTATACTTAAGTAAATCCTTGAAATCATCAGAAATTCCAAATGCTCTTTCTGCTTCTATGAAGCCCTTCATGAGCTAACTGGGCCAGATGATAACGGTTATTCCTAGTAATAAACGAAGGGTGTCAGAAATGGTTGGGGTTTCAACAATACCCTGCAAAAGGAAGACTCAGAAACACAACATTCTTTCATCGTGACAAGAATATCATGAAAAAATTGTAGGAAGAAATAGCAAGTTCTGAAACCACAGAATGTAAAAATAGAATAAAGCAAAGTATGACAGAATACCAAGTTTAGAAACCAGAATTTCTGCACAAAGAGCAATAAGTAACTGGGGTCCATTCTAACTGCACTAGTTATGACAAAATGTAAGACAGGAGACACTAAGCAGCAGTAGAGACCAACTGATGGAACCTGACATGTAAAAAAAAAAAAATGAGGACCACCTGGAAGTCCCTACTGTACACTTTATTAATATTTTTTTATACCTCCCTACTGAAATGTCTGCACTTGTAACTCCACTGCTGACAGACTGGAAATAAAATATGGGAACTTCAGAAGAAAGACCTTGCACACTGCTCCTCTCCTTTAAACTTCTTTTTGCAAAGCCCTATTGTGGGGGACAAGTCCCCAATACCCCCCAAAACTTTGTATACACCATCTGAGAGACCGCCATACCATGGAGAAAAGACAATATCCTAGGAAATGGCCATCTTAGACTTGGTATACAAGTCTGTTTCTTTGGCCATTCAGTCACAAAAGTTTCGTGACTCACTATATTGGGTCTCAACATTTCAAATAGTCAACTTTTTTTCCCTTTTTTTTTTTTTTTAGTAACAGTTACATTTTTATACATCATTTTAACTTTTCTTCTTTTTTCTCTCTCTCTCCTGATGGCTTCTTTGTCACTGCCCAGCTGGCTCATTTATTCTGATGGAATGGCAGCTGCATATTTCCAGGGTAGGTGAGAGCCCTATATCTCACTCATTTCTGCCTAAATACCTCCATTCCCGAACAATATTCATGTGGTAGGGAGAAGGCCAGCTTGCCCTCTGTTCCCGAGGTGGACTATAAGTATGCCTCTATATAGCAGTTTCCACTTTTTACATGGCTGCTTAGTGTGACTGCACTATGGTAGCACAGGTTCGGCCAGCTCAGAACTCCACTGATTGGCCACCTAGTGCTTCTGCTAGATGTTAACTGAGTGGGAAGCCACAGATACCTCTCTCCCCCAAGATGGGTGAGCTGGCAGCAGGAACTTTTTCCCATCCTTCCTGGCTAGCTCCTTCAAGCACCTAAGAGACCAATCAAACTCAGATTGCCTATGCCGTATACAGGGTTTTACCCATCTTGACTAAAATTCACTTACAATCGTAACTTTCTCCTTTTTTAGCTCTGAAAGCTAAGTTAGATTTACAAGGTGACTCATCACAATCCTGAGGTTTTGTGGAGTCTAAATTCACTTTTAATAATTTTTGAAGGTTTTTGTCTTTAACCAACACCTGTGTTAAGACCAGCTATAAGTGGTAAAACATCTTGTGATTTATTCAAATTAGTTTAAAATCCGGCTCTAGCAAAGCACATAGTTAAGGTCTCAGTTGTGTAGTCTTCAAGGTGATCAAACACATACCTGGTGATTTAAAGTCTCAAGACTTAAATATCAGTTTCTATACTAAGTACGTAAAAAGTAGTTTTGTACCTACCATAAATGTAGATGTTCGAGTGTTCACCCTGCTGCAGTCATCACACTTGGGTTATCCTGCTGTCAGGCGGTCCCGCAGTCTGCCTGAATTCCAAAGTCTTGGTCCGGCGTCGGGTGCTGTCACTTCTTCCCTAACGTCAGTGCACCAGGGGTATACAAGAGGCATCAGACGCCATTTTCTTCAGTTTTTCTTGCCCCACATGTCAGGTGCCCCCAATAGGTAGGCAATATATACTTATATATATATATATATATATATATATATATATAGCTAGATAAAAATAAAACAATACCTTTAGGCACAAGCAAATACACCACAGAGGTAGTATAGGATAGAGTGGTATAGATAAGTTCAGCTAGTTCAGAGGGGATGGAGGGAGGGTAACCTGGACTGCAGCAGGGTGAACACTCGAACATCTACATTTATGGTAGGTACAAAACTGTACTATGTTCATCGTGTTACCCTGCTGCAGTCATCACACTTGGGTTGAATCCCAAAGTTAAGGATGGGAGGTGGAGTTAAACAGGGTTAGAAGAAGCTAGTATGCCCTGCAAAACTGCAGTGGCAAAACCAGCTCTAGTCTTAGAATATAGAGGTAAGTGATAGTGTTTGGTGAAGGTGTGCACTGAACTCAAAGTTGCAGCTTCCAGAATATCCTTGGTTGGCACTCCCCTGAGAAAGGTTGCTGATGTAACTGTAGCCCTGGTGGAATGGGACCTAATGTTAGCAGGTACCTGTTTCCCATGATGCGTGTAGCAGAAACGTATGCAATGCCCTATCCATTTAGAAATGGTCTGTTTTGAGATAGCTTTTCCTTGTGATCCTGTAGCATAGGCTACAAAGAGCTGGTCAGTTTTTCTGAAAGCCTTAGTTTTATCCAAGTAGCAACGTAATTGCCTGTGAATGTCCAAAGAGTGCAGGAGTCTTTCTCCTTTGTTCTGGGGATTTGGGACAAAGGTGGGCAAATGAATGGTTTTGGTTTAGGGCCACACCGGATACCACCTTTGGCATAAAGGAAGGGTTAGTTCGTAGAGAGACTCTGTCTTGATGAAAAATGAGGAAAGGCTCCACTGCCATTAGTGCCTGTAGCTCTGAGACTCTTCTAGCTGAGGTTATTGCTAGTAGCAGGGCAGTTTTCCAAGAAAGAAATTTTAAATCAGCTGAAAAAGCTGGTTCAAAGGGCGGCAGTGTAAGCTTTTCCAGAACAAAGTTGAGATCCCAAGTAGGTGTTGGTGCTCTCCTTGGCAGTCTTATGTTCTTAGCCCCTCTGAGGTACTGTCTTAGGAGTGGATGTGAGAATAAAGGAGGATCCGTGTTGTAATGAGCTAAAATTGCTGAGGCGTGGATCTTAATAGATGAAAAGTAAAGTCCTTTGTGCAACATCTCAGTTAAATATTGCAGAATCTGAGGAATGTTTGGATCAAGGGGATTTTGGCCTTTAGCCTGGTTCCAGGTGCAAAATCTTCTCCATTTGTCTGAATAGGTTTTCCTGGTGCTGGGCCCTCCTGGCCTCCAGAATGACATGCATAACAGCTTTGGATAGAGGTGTTGGCTGGTTGTTTAGGTAATTTGCCATGCAGCCAGGTTTAAAGTCTTGAGCTGGCTGTGTAGAATCTGATTGTCTCGCTGGGTGAGCAGGAGAGGAATTTGTGGTAAAATCCATGGTGGGCCATGTTCCTTAGAATTGGAAACCAATACTGGCGTGGCTAGTCTGGTGCAACGAGTATCATTTGTGGCATCTCTAATCTGACTTTCAGCAGTACCTTTGCTAGAAGAGGCAGTGGAGGAAAGGCATACACTGTTAATGTTTTCCAACTGAATGAAAGGGCGTCCACTTTCCAAGCTTGTGGATGGAATGTCCTTGTGCAAAATTTTTGAAGTTGGTAGTTGTGGGGGCTTGCAAACAGATCTATGTCTGGGCGTCCCCATTTTTGAGCAATCATTGCAAATACTTGTGGATCTAGTCTCCACTCGTGTGGATCCATAATGTTTCTGCTTAGGTCGTCTGCCAATGTGTTTTTCTTTCCTGGCAGGAATTGTGCTTGTAATTGAACCTGGTAAGACAGTGCAGTGTTCCACAAGGTCATTGCTTGCCTGCATAGAGGGTAGGAATGTGTGCACTCTTGCTTGTTTATGTACCACATTACTGTGGTATTGTCCGTCTTTATTATTAGTTGTCCTGGGTGTAACAGGTCCTTGAAAGCTGTTAGGGCATTCTGTACTGCTAGCATTTCTTTTTGATTGATATGCAGATGCCTCTGATCTGTGGTCCATTTGCCCTGAATGCACTGTCCTGCCATGTGTGCTCCCCAGGCATAGTCCGATGCATCTGTTGTCAGTTTGCCTGGCTGTGGGTAAGGTGAAAGGCTGACCCTTGTTGAGGTGACATGCCTGTGACCACCACAGAAACTCCTGTTGAGGGCAGGGAATGAGTGGTATCTGAGCAAAAAGGTGCCCTTCAAAAAGGTCTTACACAATTTCGTGGTGATCAAAGGGCCCAATTAATTTCCAGCGTGATAATGAGAGATAGCTGTTAGTTGGACCTTGACTGTGGAGGAACTAGCTCCTTGATGAAACAGTCCTGACAAAGTCTAATACAGCGGGCAGAGGAGCTGTAAAAGGATCCAAATGTTTGCGTTCCGCCCAAATGGAGAAACGTTTCCATTTGCTGCTATAGATCTTTCTAGTAGAAGGCTTGTGCGCAGCTACTAGAATGGTTTTAACTGGAGAAGAGATACCGGGAGTCCTAGCTACGAGTGGAATTGGAGCAGCCAAGCTGTGAGCTTGAGGTTGTCCAGGTTCGGGACTGGGAGATCTAGGGGGTGGGATATTAGATCCGGACGGGGATCCAGAATCCAAGGAGGATGCACGAGAGGAGACCAAAGGTAAGGGAACCAGGTTTGACGAGGCCAAAATGGGGCAATGAGGATTATCCTGCTCCCCAACCGACTGGCTTTCTGAAGAAACTTCAGCATTAGAGGAAGAGGAGGGTAAGCATAAAGAAGACCGGGAGGCCAAGCATGCACCAGAGTGTCTCTCGGGTGTTCCCAGGAGGGGGAAATGAGAGTGAAGTAGTTGTAACATTTTGTGTTCGAGAGAGAGGCAAAGAGATCGCAACAGGGTTGACCCCATTTGGCGAAGATCCTATTCGCTATCTCGGGATTCAGAGACCACTCGTACGGTAACAGGATGGTGCGACTTAGTTTGTCAGCTAGGATGTTGGACAGTCCCGGAATGTGCGTTGCTATGAGAAAGCAGTTGGTGGAGACAGCCCATTCCCACACTCTCATGGCCTCTCGATAGAGTGGGTAAGACCTGGTTCCCCCTTGTTTGTTGATGTACCAGACAACCGACATGTTGTCCGTCTGAATCGCAATCATTCCTACGGGAAGAAGGTCCTGAAGTGCTTGCAACGCTAACAGCACTGCCCTCATCTCTAGGACGGTGATATGCAGTGAGGTCTCCATGAGGTCCCACGTGCCTTGGACTATCCTGCCCGAACAATGCCCCCCCACCCTAGGCGGGAGGCATCCGTGGTCACCGTGGCTACAGGAGGGGTCGTAGAAAAGGGGCGTCCTTGCTGAAGGTCTGGAGATTGGAGCCACCATAGGAGGGCCCTCTTGCAGGCCCTGCTGAGGAGGATGGGATGGCTCAGAGGGTACTGAAGAAGGGACCACTGGACCTGGAGGGTCCATTGCAAGACCCTTATGTTCAAACGTGCCATTGGCAGCAGGCTGATCGCTGCCGCCATCGAGCCATGAGTCCTCAGGACCAATTCTGCCGGGAGAGCTGGAGATTGTAGAATGGCCTGCACATGTTGCCACAGGGATAGTAGCCGGTCTGTGGTCAAGAAAGCTAGGAGCTTGTTTGTGTCCATCTGGCCACTATGAATTCTATAATCTGAGTTGGAGTAAGATGACTTCTCTATGTTGATAGTGATCCCCGGACAGGGAGCTAGACAAAGAAAGTAGTTTCTGGCTGAACAGAGTAGATGCCTTGTTGGGGCGGTCAGGAGCCAGTCGTCCAGGTGTGGGAAGACCTGAATTCCCTGGAGCCTCAGGTGGGCTGCTATCACTGCTAACACTTTGGTGAACACCCTGGGGGCTGTGGTGAGACCAAAGGGGAGGACCCTGAATTGGTAATGACTGGCTCCTAGCCGGAAGCGGTGGAACCTCCAGGATCGCCTGTCCATCAGAATGTGGTAGTACGCATCCTTGAGGTCTATAGAGCACATCTAATTGTTCTCCCGTAAGAGGGGGTGAATGGATTGAAGAGTGACCATGCGGAACTTCTCTTTGGTTACTGACAGATTCAGGGAAGAAAGGTCGAGGACTGGTCTCAAGTCCCCCATCTTTTTTGGCACCAAGAAGAACCTGGAGTAAAACCCGGACCCGCACCGCACTGGTCTGGGGGGGGATGTGCTGGATGGCTCTCTTTCCCAGCAAATGTTGGATTTCCAATGCTGCGGCCTCCCTCTGATCGGGTGGGACATCGGGGAGGTATCTGGGGCTGCGTGGGTAACGAGAGAAGGGAATCTGATATCCTCTGGTTATGATGCAAAGCACCCAACGGTCTGACGTGATGGACTCCCAAGCTGCTGGGTGCTTCGAGAAATGGCCCCCGACTGCCTCCAGAGTGGAGCAGTCAGGCAACCCCTCAGGGGTGTTGCGTGGGTTGGTCCGTGAAGGGTCTCCAGCGGGCCCCCGCTGCCTCTAGGGCAGCGTCCACCCTGCCCTCTGCTGCGGAAGGGCTGGGAGTCCGGAGTGGAACGGGACTGTTGCGACTTCCGGAACCACATCTTCTTCTGTCCCTTTTGGTTCTTAGAAAAGGACCTCTGGGGAGGAGAGAAGCAGACTCCAACGGCAGACAACGTCTTCCCATCCTTTTCGCTCTGGACCAAGGTATCTCGCACGGTTTTGCCAAAGAGGGCAGAACCATCAAAAGGGGCATTAGCGAAAGACGCCTTGAAGGGTTCTGCGAAATCAGTGTCGGAGCCAGGCCTGACGTCTCATAACGAGGCCCGCTCCGCCGGCTCTAGCGGCTCCTTCCGTGGCATGAGACAGAAACCACATAGAGATGTTAGATATGGATCATAGAGTGGCCATCCGGGTGGAGTGCAATTGTTTGTCCTCCACAGACATGGACTCGGGGGGCGACGCAGCATACTCTTTAATAAAGTCCCGCTGCAGTCTGAGCATGTGTGCCATGTAGTTCAGTGACCTCACCGAGAAGGTCGCTGAACTGAACACCCGCTTCCCTAGGCGGTCCATTGACCGAGACGCCTTGCTCGGGGGATGAACCGAGGGTCTCTCCTGAGCAAGTTCCCTCTTGGTGGCCACCGCCACCAACATGGCATCTACCGGGGGACCCTTACTCCAGTGTGACTTGTCAGGGGGTGGAGCTAAGGATCTTGTCCGGGCGCTTGGGGACTGGCTCCACAGTGTCCGGCTCCTTCCACGCCCTGGTAGTGATCAAATCTACCAGGGGGTCGGCCGGAGGGGACACCCAAGAGGTCGACGGGCCTGCTTCAAACGCCTCCAGGAACACGGATTAGTCCGAGGTAGGCTTTGGGGCAGACCACCCCCCCTTTATTCTAAGCATCTCCATGATGTCACCAAATTAGACATCTTCGGGGGGTGATCTTGGGGAGCCTTCCCCTTCCTCCAAATCCGTGTCCTCAGTCAAGGACTCAGGGGAGTCCAGGTGCCTCCTCCTTGCACCTTCGCTTGTGAGGGACCTCCTCGGAGGGGGCTGTCCGAGGAGGTCTCACCAGCAACATCTTGTGCCACTGGAACTACCTGGGACGTCAAAGCAGGCTGTCCCTGGGGCCGGGTGATGGAAGCCGGGCCCAACTGAGAAGGAGTGCAGGGTGGAGCCGTGGCAAGGGTTGGGGGTCTGGAATCCCTCGACAGAACCCTCTCCACCACGTCGAATGCCGAGGGAGAGCTGCTCTCTCTGGGATCCGAAAGCAGACTCTCCCTCGGATCCAATGGACGGATCTGGGCCAGCACCGAAGCGATCGGATCCGACGGACCAGCATGTTCCGACCTGGACGGAGCCGAAGGCATACAGATACCGCCGGATCCGAAGCTCAGCCCTTGGTTCCGAGAGCTCGGATCCGAAAAAAATGGACCCGACAGACTCGAGGGAAGTGTCGGCGCTGAAGTACCCGAGACTATCGGCGCCGACACACCCCCGGCTCCGAAAACTCGAACTCTGGAAACGGGTCGGAGAAGGAGCTATCGGGGCAAAGAAGGAGCACTCCCATCGGCAGTTGGGCCTGGAGGAATCTTCTCATCATCAGGTCCAAATCTGCATCTGTGAGACTTCTTGCGGATCTCAATGAGGCCACCGAGGCGGGGCGGGAGTGTCGCCTCGATGACCTCGACGGAGATCGGGTCTCCTCCTCCTCAGGACCCGGTGAAAAGCACAGGGACCGGATCCGAGAAGGAGGAGAACCAGAAAACCTAGAGGGAGAAGACCGCTTAGCCAGGGGGGGCCGAAGTGGAGGCCTCGGCCCGCCGCTTGTGGTGCTTCTCCCTTTTCCTTTCTTTCCTAGCCTCCCTCTCCTCCGAGCCTAAGGTGGGAGGTTGAGTCCCGGCCAGGGGGAGGGTAGCAGGAGTGGCAGCTGCTGCAGGAGCCACGGAAGGACCGGAGGTAGAAGCCGAATCCGGAGGCAGAAGACACGCCAGAATCAGCTTAGACCTCCGGTCCTTAAGTGCCCTGGGGTTGAATGCTGCACAAATGGTACAACCAGAGGACAGGTGTTCAACCCCAAGGCACAATACACACTGAGTGGGGCCATCTGCTGGGGACAGCTTATGGCCACACTCGGTGCACTTACAGAACATTAACTTTGGGGCCTCAGACATACTGAGAAAGTAACCCACACACACAAGGCCCCAACACACACACACACACAACACTGACGGAACCACGAAGGTAGGGGAAGGAAAACTAATATGGTAAACTAAGAGAGTTTAGACTATAAGGGGGTTAAACACACACTCGCACCAAAAATTAAAGAAAAAGATTGAAAAAGTAAAATTTTTTTCTCACGAATAGATGAGAACACCAGGAGACTCAGGATCAAGCTGCTGAACGAAACTGCGGCAAACTAGATCTGAGGTCAGTCAGGGTTGGCAAGGGATTATAGGTAGGGGGGGAGCTTGGAGCTCGGATCTAAAGCTGTTGAAAACTGCCGGCTCGGATCGGAGGTCGGATCCGATTCCCAAAGGTTGCTGCACAAATGAAGTTAACTACTTCAGATATGTTTTGTGAGGACACTAGTTTTTGATTTCTTTTCATTTACTGTGTACCCTAGGCAACTTAGAAGGTGTTTGACAAATGCCAGATGCCTTAAAAGAATGTCCTTGCTTTCTGCTTGAATAAGGCAGTCGTCCAGGTATGGGTATATTTGAATTCCTCTGTCTGCAGTATGCAACTGCTGGTGCCAGGCATTTTGTGAAGACCCTGGGCGCAGTAGATAAGCCAAAGGGCAGTGCAGAGAACTGATAATGCATTGAACCTGCAATGAAGCGGAGGTATCTTCTGCAATTTTGTCCGATGGGGACATGCAGGTATGCCTCCTTGAAGTCCAATGTTACTAGCCAAGCATTCTTGCTCAGCATGGGGAGAAGCTGCTGTAGTGTTAGCATCTTGAGTTTTGGTACTTGCATATAGGTGTTCAGAATTGAAAGATCCAGAATGGGTCTCCATGCTTTGTCCTTTCTTGGGACTATAAAGAGTCTCGAGTAAAATCCTTGTCCTTGCTCCTGTGTAGGTACCTGTAGAATGGCTCTCATGTCCATGAGAGCTGTAATTTGTTTTTGTGCCTCTGCCCATTGATTTGGTGGCAGGTTTGGCATTTGTTTTATCCTTGGTAAGGTATGAAAGTGGAATTTGTATCCATGAGAGACAATGTTTAGGACCCATTTGTCTTTTGTGATGATGTGCCAGTTGTCTGCAAAAAATGCTAATTTTCCTCCCAAGGGTGCTGCCAGGAGAGATTTGCTTGGTAGTTTGAGGATTGAGTCATTGTGTTTGTCTTCTGCTAGCTTGGGGCCTGTCTTCTCCTCCTTTCTGGGTAGCAGTACCCCATTGGCGAGGTTTGTAAGGGCCTTGTGACTGACCTCTGCCCCCTGGGGGTCTGTATTTGCCCCTCTGTGATCTG
>NC_056743.1:601912759-601935252 GCF_019279795.1 Protopterus annectens
TTTTGAAATGGTAAATGTCAAATGTGCATTAAAATAGAAATGTTAATACAAGTTCTTTATAAAATACACATGGGTTTTGCCTTTTCTATTTTACATACATTTCACATAATATGCACTCATACAATATAATGACTGTTGTAAACCTCGAGTTACTAGTTTCGAAGAGTTATGCAAAGGTTTCATTTGATGTACATCATCTACATCGATGTCATTTACTTTATATGTGCCTGTCTAACTTGCATGCACTTCCTAGGATCACATGCGTTTTAATGGTTGCTATGACAATAGTTTCTACTTGTCTATTGGGTACATTTGCAATTATTATTCTTCACATCTGTTATTGGTTTATTCAATTGTTAGCACAACCCTTTCTATCACACACTATATATATATATATATATATATATATATATATATATATATATATATATATATATATATATATATATATATATATATATATGTTGGTTCTGATGTTTTATACATTGAGGAATTTCCTGTTACCAATAAAGGAACAAAAGGTTTATACCTGCTCCACTGCTTCATTAGTTTTATTCTCAGTCATTTAGAAGTCTTTTATTTATATATACATATATATATATATATATATATATATATATATATATATATATATATAAATAAAACAGAATCTACAGTAGCATTCATTAAAAAAAAGATTTGTGAGGCAGCACTTGTGGAATTATTAATTTTCCATGCATGTCTATTCATTGCAAATAAAACTGCTCTCTTACTATTAAAGTTGATGCAAAATAGTAGAAGATTAATTAATGGTTTGACTATGATCTGCCTCTACGGCTAAATTAAACACAAAGGTAGAATTCATTTTGTAGGACTACCCCATCCTTGTGGAAGATTAGGTGAGCTTTAATTAAAAAAAAGGATCCCACAATACCAAGTTAAGGGTGTGATGAGAAAAGGCCCTCTGAGAAAGACCTTGCAAATATTACCAGCTAAGGAAAACATTTTGAAATCATAACAGAAAGTATAGAACTTTGATGGAAGCATACTTCAATCCAGTATCAAATACTTGCCCAAGATAATTTAAGACGTAAGAAACCAGAGTAGAATGGGGATCCAACCATTTTTTCATGACCAAAGTTACAAGTCAAGTTCATTTACTTCAGTACAATTTCTAAAAATTAGGGTAGGGGGACACAGGAACTATTTTGTCAGGGTAAGCTAGTTTCCAGGCAATCACTTAACTTGAGTTATGTAAGTCCAGTTTAAGCTTACTAAATTGGCTGAGTCAGCAGTGTCATCATGAGTCTCAACTTGACAGGCATCTATATCAGCTGGTCAGGCAACAGCCAAGGGAAACAGACTTATAGACAGCACAGTACTATGATCAATGATAAATAAAGCCAATCCAGCTTAAATTTACCAAAAATAAAAGAAACAAAATGGACAGATTTATTACTGCAAAGTTTTGGTAGTCATTTTGAAACTCACTTGCAACACTGAAAGCTGTGTCAGGGTTAGCCACTCAAAGGTGTAAAAATTGGCTCCAGATGATTGGTTGTGTTGACTAATGTTGCCAGAATGGACATGGGTAGTTACTGGTGTTAAGTAGGTTGAGGACCTGACCTACTCTGACCTATGCCAGAGAACCATGCTTATGGTGAGAGGGGTGTATGTGCCTGCCATAAAGCCCAGCAGCCCTCGGTCAATAAGCTATTGGCTGGTTGGTGTCCAGTTGCCCAGACTGGGTTATCTGGAATAGCTCTGTTGAGTGAAAGCTGGATGTAAAACTAATGAACCTGCCAAATATGCACTAAGAACTGCTACAGTCAATGTAGGTTTACTGACAGAACACAGCTTAGAAGTAGATATGATGGTAAGGTAAAGTCTGGACGTCCTATGTATCCAGCAGACAAGATAGCAGGGTAGTGCAGCAAAGTTACTTGGCTTAGGAACCAGAGTCTACTACTCAGGACAATGACAGACTAGAAACGGGGTGGAAACTGTGGTGAGGGACAGACTTCAGAACACTGAGGGGATGTCATGAGAATTAGTGACAGACTCATGGCAATTAGACTCCAGTGTAATGATAGGGCAGTATTAATAATCTCAACTTATACTTCACAGCAGAATTGTGATAATGAGAAACAGTGCATTCAGACAGCAGTTGTAGGACCTACCAGATAAAACAGGACAAAATGAACTGGTGTTGATAATGGGCAACATGAATGCACATACTGGGACAGATGGAACAGGTTTATGAGGGCTGCCTGGGTCCACATGGGTGGAACAACAAGAATAAATGAGGAGAGGCCATTCTATACTTCTGTCTGGCAAATGTCTTGATGGCAACCAACACATGGTTCAGTAAGACAGTCACAAGATCACTTAAGAATGGTCAACATGCAACTCAGGTAGACTTCCTCCTAGTAAAGTAAGGGCACCGGGGTAGAATCAGCGACTCCAAGTCAACCACAATGAAAAAGTCAGTCCATTGCACAAACTACTGGTTGCCACAATCAGACGCAAGTAATGATCAAAGAAGGCTCTAATGTCAAGAGACTAGGCTGAAGACCTGGAAGCTGATTGAAGGGAAAGCACATGAGTTCAAGGAATTACTCAAGGCTCTAGCACCTCAGGAAGATGAGGAAATATGTGGGATTGGAGAAGAATGGCAGCACCTCAAAATAGGCTAGGTGAGAATTAAAGAACAGATATGCAACCAATACAGATATGAAAGCAAGGTAGATAAGGAAACCTGGTGGTGGAATGCTGAAGTCCAGGAAGTCATCAAAAGAAAGGAGTGTGGAAAAAGTGGGTGGCAGAAAAGATGCAACAAGCTAGGAAGGCTCACTAGTTAAAAGTCTAGGAGAAAAGTTGCAATAGCAAATAACAAGGTATTGGAGGCATTCTACCAGCTACTGGAAAGAGACTCAGTAGTTGGCACAAAAACTATCAAGTTGTAAGGCAAAGAAAGAATGATAAAGAAGACAGTGTTACACCCTTCATAAGGGATGCCAACAACAACCTGTTCACTAGCGCACAGGACATCAAAGGCAGGTGGAAGGAGTGCTTCCAGCAACTTCTGAATGAAGAACGCCCTCAAAAGCTGTACTACCCCAGACACAGCCTATGATGAAAGAGGTGGAGTAGCCCACCTTAGAAAAAGTAAGAAAGTACAGTTGTGTACACTTACCATAAATGTAGATGTTAGAGTTTATTTACTGTTGCAGTCATCACACTTTGGTTATCTGCCTGCAGGTAAGCCCTCAGTCGGCCCGAATACCAGAGTCTTGGGATTTCTGAATCGGATGCTGTCGCCACATCCATAATGTCAGGTAGTCGGGGGGTATAAAACATGTAGCCGACGCCCTTGCATCAGTTTTTCTTGCCCCAAATGTCAATAGCCCCCAAAATAGGACGCAATCAAGTGGTGTGGAACACCTCCAGTATAACGTAAATACCATTTACCAAAAGTCATATCACATTATACCACACCAACTTGCTCCACACAAAATACTCCCAATCACTCTCATTCCCACTAGGCATTTTTTTACATCACCCACGCTACTTTCCCATCCACATATAGTGCAACCCTATAATTTCTATTCAGACCCCCTACCTAGAAACAACTTAAACTTTATAACCATGACTATCACGCAACTAAGTCTAGTCTGTCTTCTCATAATTCTTTACAACACCACAAGTTATCACTCTAGCAATATCCCTAAACTTAGCAGCACAACACTGCATTATACACTCTCATATACAGACACCACACATTATAATAATATCTGCCCACAGTTATTTAAGAACTACATAACGGACCAATTCAGGACTAAACACATATGCTCTCATTCCTACTCCAAAAAAACAAAATACTTTCTCACACTCTCACCAAACTCTAACATCTATATAACCATTTTAACTCCAGGCTCACCATAAGTGGGGATATCCACCCCAACCCAGGCCCACATCCATCCTGTCCAACTCAAACTGCTCCAACACAAATGTCAGAACATAACATCCCCACTTTCTTCATCCCTGGGCAAATCAACTACAGCAGCAAAACCAGCCATCTTTTAATGCTAAATATTAATATGAGAAGTATCAAAAATAAAATACCTGAACTCCAGGCCACAATAGCACACTACTCCCCAGACATAGTTGCTTTAACAGAAACCTGGCTAAATTAAAACATAGCTAACTCAGAAGTTCTCCCTACTGGCTACAATATCATTAGACAAGATAGACCACTTCGTAAAGGGGGTGGAACAGCCTTACTGTACAAGTCAAACTTAACTGTCCGTCAATTACCAAACTCCTACCCCTCCCCCAATAATTGGGACATACTAATCTCACAACTTCAACTTCACCCTAAAAAGGTCATCACCACAATTGTGATATATTTTCCACCTGGTAATACACCTACTAGCCTTGAAGACTCCTTATCCTGGTGATCTTCCGCATACTCACAAGAAACCCTTATTCTGGGGGATTTCAACCTAGATTGGTTCACCTGTATATCAGAACCACCAAGTAATCTAATAAATCTCCATGGCTACCAGCAGCTAGTCCAAATTCCAACTAGATGTGATAAAAAATCTAAAAGGGAATCCATCCTTGACTGGGTCCTAACAACCTCACATTGTACCCTCACAGTCTCCCAGACACCTTAAGTGACCACAACATAATATACTTTATACGTAGTAGAACAAGCATATGCAAAACTACTAACTATATATCCACTAGAAACACAAAAAAAATCTATCCTGAGGTCCTCAACACTTTACTCTGTAACTGTGACTGGACCCCCCTAAAAACCCTCCCACTTGACCAGGCTGTAGCATATTTCAACAAAACATTTCTACAACACCTAGACACTGTCGCTCCATTGCGCAAAACCAAGGTTAGAACCTCTACAAACCCCTGGCTCAGTAGAGAAACCAAGCAAATCCTCAAGTCCAGAGACACTGCCTGGCTCTACTATCAAAAAAACCCAAAGAAAAACAAAGCCTAAGTACCAAGAACTGCGCAACCGTGCAAAACAATGCATTAGGCTGGACAAAAAATCCTACTACACAACATTACAAACTATATACCAACACAACCAGCAAAAATTTTGGAAAAATGTAAACCAGCTACTAAAATCCACCCAAAAGGCTACCCCCAAACCAACCACCCCTGACACTAAAGCTCCCATCGAAACACAATTCATCTCCCACTTTGTGAACTCAATTCTATCCTTAGTATCACAGGACAGTTCCCTCCTCAGTATCCCCCCCAACACAAACACTAACACAAGCTTTACCCTCAAAACAGTTTCCACCACTTCAATCAAAAGCATGCTCTCCAAACTAAAAACCTCATCAACAGCAGCCGACCTACTCCCCCAGCTATTTCTTGAAACTCACAGCAGATGCTATTGCTATCCCAGTCTCCACTCTCATTAACATATCAATTGTTGAAAACTATGTACCCAAACTCTGGAAAATATCCTATGTTACACCCATACATAAAGGCGGGACCTCCACTGAACTTAATACCTACAGACTCATTGCTTTACTCTCCCCCTCCCTGGCCAAAATCCTAGAAAAATGCATCCATACCCGGATGCTAAACTATCTCCTAGACAGCAACATCCTGTCACCTACTCAGCATGGTTTCAGACCTGCCCATAGTACTACTACAGACCTCCTCTGCTTCACAGTAAACTGTCTCAAAAATGAAAACCTACAATTGTCAACTCTTTTTTTGGATATGTCCAAAGCTTTTGACAAAGTCTCACACCAAATCCTGCTAAACAAACTAAACCAATATCATCTATCAAATTCCACTCTTACCTGGTTCCAAAGCTACTTAACTGACAGGTACCACGCTGCGAAATGGGAAAATTCTCTCTCTCCTCAGCTGCCCATAACTATAGGAGTCCCACAGGGTTCTATCTTAGGACCACTACTATTCACAGTCTTCACAAATGACCTCCATACCTCCACACAGCATGCATCTATAATTCAGTATGCAGATGACACAACCTTAATCTGTGCTGCACAAAACATTCCCACCCTCCTGCAAACAACTCAACTAGCATTCTCTGACGTTGAAAACTACCTTACCAAAGCCCAACTTATCCTCAAAACTCAGCTTATGATTATAACCAGTTCTAACAAAAACACTAACAGTCAATTCACTATCTACTCCACTAATGCTACTCCAATTGCTCCAGTGGCACAGGCTAAGCTATTGGGAATAACCATAGACTCCCACCTAAAATTTGATAGTCATCTCAACTTAATTATGAAAAAAGTCCAAGCCAAACTGGGGTCGTTCCACCGTATCAAACCATTTCTTACCAACAACACAAGATCAGCCATTGCTCGCTCCCAACTTCTATCCACCCTACTCTATGCATCTCCCATTCTGACTAATCTCAACAAAACTGAACTAAGCAAAATGGAAGCCTGCTATAACAGAATTGCCCGCTTTGCTGCAAATTGCTCATATAGAACTCATCACTGTACTGCTTTGAGACAGCGCCACTGGCTTGAACTGCCTAACCTACAATCAGCTCTGCCTCTGTCATTCTATCTATTACCTCCCCAATAAGTGTCCTGCCCTCAAAAACCTAGTACAACATCACTCAGCCAAAAGGCCTCTTAGATCATCAAGCAAACTACTACTAGAAGTCACCAACAGCTACAATAGCTTTGGAGATGCACTATATAGTAGTTCAGTGGCTAAAAAAATGGAACTCTGTCCCTACAAGCATTGAAAACGCATCATCCAAAGCCTCCTTTAAAGACCTCATCAGGCAACATCTCAAGGAAAGCTGGCAGTGCCATGATTGCTCCCCAGGCTAGTGAAAGCGGTTAACACATACATACAAAATCTAGAGCACTTGATAATAGTTTGCAATATTACTCACAAACACTGGCTAATCTACAATGTATGTACTGTACCTGTGTACTATGTATGTATTCTACCTATGCTCCAAATTTCAGCTGTACACCACAAATTTATTAATTACCTTTATTTTTAAAACTAATATTTTTTTGTTTGTTCTCTCCACTGTAATAGTTTATGTGCCGCATACCACTGTAAAAACATGTCTCCTGTAACTTGTGTGTATACTGATCATGTCTAAATAACTAAATGTGTCTGTAATTTTTCTTCGTGGAGCTTTTCTCCCCGGGCCTCTGCTGAAAAAAGGCCTTTTTGGCTCAGTCAGACACTCCCGGTTAACAAATGTAAAATTAATTAAATTTCATAAGATATGGCCAAAAAAAAGAGGATAGGCAGAAATTATAGAAAACAGGGGGCTGGAGGGTAACCAGGACTGCAACAGTGAATACACTCTAACATCTACATCTATGGTAAGTGTACACAACTGTACTATGTTCTTCATGTTTCACTGTTGCAGCAATCACAGTTGGGTTGATTTCCAAAGCGGAGGAAGGGTGGAGGCAGTCAAGTAGTAGTACGGCTGGCTAGCTGGCCTTGAAAGACTGCTGTGGCAAATCTAGCTCTGGATTTAGAAGAGAGAAGCAAGTGGTAATGCTTGGTGAAGTTGTGTACAGAACTCCAGGGCTGCAGCTTCCAGGATGTCCCTGGTAGGGACTCCCCTGAGAAAAGCTGTAGAGGTTGAAGTAGCCCGAGTGGAATGAGGCCTGATCCCCTGTGGGGTAGGTTTTCCATGGTGTTTTTAACAGAAATGGATGCAGTGTGCTATCCATTTAGAAATGGCTTTGAAATGGCCTTGCCCTCTGCCCCTGTAGCAAAACTGACTAGCAGCTGGTTAGATTTTCTGAAAGGTTTAGTCCTGTCAAGGCAGAATCTGAGCGGTCTGTGAACGTCCAAGGAGTGCAGAATCCTTTCCCCTTTATTCTGACGATTAGGAAAAAAGGTTGGCAAATCGATGGATTGGTTTAAAGCCACACTGGATACCACCTTGGGCATAAATGATGGGTTAGTCCTGAGGGACACCCTATCCGCATGGAGGATAATGAAGTGTTCCACAGCCATAATGGCCTGTAACTGACACTATTCTTGCTGAAGTGATGGCTAGCAGTAAGGCTGTTTTCCAAGAGAGGAATTTTAACTCTGCTGTAGCAGCAGGCTCAAAAGGGGGAAGCGTGAGCTTCTCTAATACAAAGTTAAGGTCCCAGGCAGGAGTGGGAACTCTCTTTGGGGGTCTTAAATTGTTAGCTCCTCTCAGGAACGGTTTGATCAGAGGGTGAGAGAAGAGTGGTGGCTCAGTATTGTAATGAACTGAGATGGCAGAGGCATGAATCTTAATTGATGAGAAGGATAGGCCTTTGTGGAGCAGCTCTGCTAGGTAATCTAAGATTTCAGCCAAGGAGGGCACAGCTGTGTCCTTCCCTTGAGAATGGCTCCAAGAACAGCATTTATTCCACTTTTGGGAATAGGATTTCCTAGTAGTGGGCCTCCTGGCCTCAAGGATAGCATCCAGCACATGTTTGCTGAGGGTTGCTGGTGATGTATTCAGGGAATAAGCCAGGCTGCCAGGTTCAGGGTTTGCAGCTGAGGATGCAAAATCTGTCCCTCCTGCTGGGAAAGCATAGAGAGGGGGTCTGATGTAGGTGCCAGGGTGGCACTGCTGTCAGAATGAGTAGGAGTGGGTACCAGTGCTGGCGTGGCCAGTCTGATGCAATAAGGATTGTCCTTGTCCTGTCCTGTCTGATCTTGAGGAGTACATCTGGAAGGAGGGGCAGAGGGGGAAAGACAGATTGAGAGGTTTTCCCATGTGAAGGATTGGGCATCCACTTTCCAAGTTTGGTTGTGGGGAATTCTAGTGCAAATTTTGTTTAGTTGATGGTTTTGGGGGACACAAAGAGGTCCACCTCTGGTGTCCCCCACCTGTGTATTAGAAGTGTGAATGAGTTTGGTTCCAGTTTCCACTCATGTGGATCTATTAAATTTCTGTTCAAGTCGTCTGCCAGTGAATTTTGTTTGCTTGGCAGGAATTGAGCTTGCAGGTGCACTTGGTTGCTTAAGGCTTTGTTCCACAGAGCCATGGCCAACCTGCAGAGTGGGCAGGAGTGAGTTCCCCCCTGCTTATGTACCACATAACTGTGATGTTGTCTGTCTTAATCGGTTGTTATCCTGGCAGGATAAGGTATTTGAAGGCTGTCAGTGCATTCTGTGCAGGCAACATTTCTTTTTGATTGATATGCAGATGAATTTGTCCTGGGCTCCATTTGCCTGCCATGTGAGCCCCCCCATGCATATAGTCTGATGCGTCTGTTGTCAGAGTTTGGACGGCGGGGGGTTGTAAGAAAGGGAGTCCATTGTTGTGGTTGCAAGACTCTGCCCGCCAAAGAAACTCTGTCCTTAGGCAAGGAATGATGGGAATCACTGTTTTCCAGGTCCTGGGAATGTTGACACCAGAGACTTTTTAAGTACCATTGAAGTTTCCTCATATGCAGTCTTGCATTTGGCATCAGTAGAATAAAAGAGGTCATAGACCCTAGGGCTTGCAGTATTTTTCTTGCAGATAGCTGGGTTTGGGTGGCCAGTAGTCTGAAATAAGTTGTCAAATAAAACTGCTTTTCTGGTGTGAGGTATGCCATCTGGGAAGTTGTGTTCAAGCTTGCACCCAGGAATACAACCCTTTGGCTGGCTACCAGATGTCATTTCTTTTCGTTGATGGTATACCCCAGAGAAGTTACGAGTCTCTTTACAAACGTCAGGTGCTGAAGTAGCAATTCCCGACTGTCCATCTGAATCAGGCAATCGTCCAAGTATGGATAAATTTGAATATTTCTCTGCCTGCAGTAAGCAATGGCTGGAGCCAGGCACTTTGTGAATACCCTGGGCGCAGTAGATAAAACAAAGGGAAGTGCAGAGAACTGAAAGTGCATAAAGCCTGCCCTGAAACATAGATATTTCCTGCAAGATTCCCTTATGGGGATGTGCAGATAAGCTTCTTTTAAGCCTAGGGTGACTAGCCAGGAGTCCTTGGCTAGCATAGGAAGGAGCTTCTGGAGTGTAAGCATTTTGAATTTTGATACCACCAGGCAGGTGTTTATGGTTGGCAGATCCAGAATAGGGCACCAAGAGTTCTCTTTCCTGGGCAACAGGAACAGCCTGGTGTAGAAACCCTATCCCCTTTGCTCTGTTGGCACAGGTTGACTAGTCCTGATACTGAGAAGAGAAAGTACTTGCTTTTGGGCCTCTGTCCACTGGTTAGGAGGAAGGCCTGGCAATCTGCTTGGGATTGGCAGACAGTGGAAATAGAATCTGTATCCTTGGGATACAATGTTTAAGACCCATTGGTCCTGGGTAATATACTCCCAGTTTTTTGCATGCAGGGCAAGTTTTCCTCCTAGGGGTGCAAGTACTTGGGCATGGCTGGGAAGGATTAAGTACAAGTCATTGTGAACTTTTTTCCATGGGGGGTGGCTTACCACTTTGTTTTTGAGGAGGGAGCACTCCATTGTTTAGATCTGTGCATACCCTGAGACTGTAGTCTTTGTGGTCTGTTGCCCCAGGGTTTGGGCTGAGAAGGTCTGAAAGGGACTGGAAAGGACCAGCTTTCTGAAGGCCAATGCCTACTGAATCTAGGTGGCTGTACCTGTAATACATCTTTAACAGTTTGCATGGATTTAACTTTTTCCTCCATCTATTTAAGAACAACTTCTGCTTTAGAGCCAAACAAACATTCTTGGTTTAATGGACCATCAAGTAATTTTGCCTCGACAGGGTCTGGCAAGATTTGTTCCTTCAGCCAAGCATGCCTTCTCAGAACAGACCCAGTGACAGCAGCCCTGCAAGATGCTTCTAAGGCATCAAAATCACACTGCAAAGTATGTTGACCAACTTGGTTTGCAGAATGCATTAAGTCTTGTAAGTCCTTATTTTCTGCACAATCAGGGATCAACAAAATTTTTTGTTTAATTAGATCAATAATATGCTGCTGGTACTTCAACATGTGAAACTGGCAATTTAAAGCTCTGATGGCAAGAGTTGCAAAGGTATATACCTTTTTACCCCATCTGTCTAGAGCCCTAGAATCCCTGTCCAAAGGGGTAGGGTTTTTGGCTGTAGAAGCCTTAATACCTTTAGGTCCCTGGGAAAAAGTCTCTGGATCCGCAGTGGAATTTTTAAAGAGAAATTTGAGAGGGTCAGGTACTCTGTAGTATCTGTCAGGCTTCCTAGGAGCAAGTGGTAACTTATCAGGAGTAAGGCTGGATTCCATGAAGACATCATCTACAATATCCAGGACAGGGGGGACAGCTAGAGACCTATGCTGAGGCAAGTCTAAAAATTCCCAGAGTCTCTTTTTGGACTGTGGGTAGTCCTGGCATCAACAGCAGAAATGCTCTCTTAGGGTATGCAAGGTTTCACCAAAAGAAAGGTCCCCGGGGGGGGGGGGGGGGGCTGAGGGAATTGAATCTTCTGCATCTAAGTCCTCATAGGTAGATAAGGGTATGTCCTGGTAATCACAGGAGTCAGAGTAATCAGACTCATGGCCTGAAGAATTAGAAGGAAAATCAATTATTTGTCTTTTAGAGGGGGAAGGTTGGCTTCCCCTAATTGAAGTATTAAGGTCTATAGCCATTCTAAGCATTTGTTTCTGTGGCATGGGAGCTTGAAAATGTGCTTTGGTCGTCTGTTTCCTAGGCGTAGTGCGAACTCTGGGCCTGAGAAATTCGGTAGATTTAGTCATTAAGGAAATAGTCTGTTTGATACTAACATTGGAAGGTATGAATACACCCTCAGAAGCCGGTGCCTGCAAAGCGGCTCCAGACCCATCCAAGGTAGAGATTCAGGTTCCATAGCTGAAGAAGCATCTTGCCGCATACCGGACTCCAAATGGGTCTCATTAGAGGCCTGTGAATCTGTAGAAGCAGGTAACAGGGGCTGTGAAAGCACCTCACTGAGTACTGGTGAGCTGGCGACTAGCTTAATGGAAGCGTTGTCAGCAGTTTTGGACCTATGCGGACTGTCTCTGACTTTATCTTTGCGTTTTTTCAGGAGATCGGTAGTCTGATGGCTTACCGAAGCCATTTCGGAATACAGAGAACGAGAGCGAACGAATTTAAAGACAAAAATAGCCCGAAGACTAATAGTTCGGGCGTTGAAAAAGTACAAAACTGACAGCGAGGAACATTGTGGTCTGGGCCTAAACAGGTGACGCAGTAAGAATGAAAATCTCTGTGAGGTATTTGCTTTCCACGGGTAAGACAATTGTTAACTTTTTCTGACATCAGTTAGCGCAAGAAAAAAGGATCCCTAATGGGGTACTTAGCTTTAGAAGACTTCAGGTTTGAAACTCGTAAAACGAAAATTTCAGGTAGCTGCCGACAGGCACTTGCAAACTGCTTCGGGCTCCTGTGCGGAAAGAAAAGCTGATGTAATGGCATCAGCTGCATGTTTTATACCCCCGACGACCTGACGTCATGGATGAGGCAACAGCATCAGATGCAGAAAACTCTGGTATTCGGGCCGACTGAGGGCTACCTGCAAGCAGATAACCCAAGTGTGATGACTGCAACAGTGAAACACGAAGAACATAAGCACTGAGGAAAATGAAGCTACGGAAAGCAGCAAACTCAGAGGAGGTCACAGTAGATATGATAAAGATGGTGGCCGAGACAGGGGAGAAATGGCTCCTGAGGGTACTCAACATGTGTATTCCAGATGCCTAGAGAATAAGTATATTAGTGCCAGTGTACAGGAGCAAAGGGGACAGTCACAACTGTGTGCAGTATAGAGGCATCAAACTCCTGTCACACTGCATTAAAGTTCTGGAGAGGGTGATTGATAATGAATACACAGAGAAGAGGGAAATAAGATGGAAGATGAGCAGCTCAGATTCAGATAAGGACGCAGCACAACTGACCCAAGGTTTGCAAAGAGGCAGATGGCTGAGAAGCAGCTAGAGATGAATAAAAAGTCCAACTGGACACTTCTCGACTTGGAGACAGCATATGACATGGTCCTAAGAAAGCGGATTTAGGCAGTCTTGCATTGTCCGTAAATATTGGTAGAACTGGTGCAGGCTGTGTACAAAGACCCAAAGACTCAAGTATGAACAGTGTTTGTACTCTCCAAGGGGTTCCCAGTGGGAGTGGGTGTGGTTCAGGATTCAGCTCTGAGCTCACTGCTTTTCAGGCTGGTGATGGATTACATTTACAAAGAGGTCAAAAGGGACAGGTCAACAAAGTTGCTGTAAGCAGATGACGTAGCATTATAGACGGACTTTGAGCAAGGACTTCAATAAAGGACAGAGGATCAGAATGCAAAACTGACTGCACACGGGTTTAAACTGAGCACAGATAAGACAGTTGTAATGGCAGAAAATGGGGTAAATCAGAAGCTGCTGTGAACTGAGATGGAAGGAAAAGTAATGGAACAGGTTAACAACTACAAATATCTGGGAGGGATAGGTGAGGAGAAGGGGAGTCTGAATGAGGAGATCAAAGCTTAAATCAGAGGGGCTGCAGCAGACTGTAACAGAATGTCAGGGTTAGTGTATGACAGAAGAATGTCAAATAAGCTGAAAAGTAAGGTGTAGAAAACAGTTGTGCAACCAGTGCTACTATATGGTACAGAAACTTGGGCAGTAAAGGCAGAGCAGTGGAGGAAGCTAGAGGTGATGGAAACGAAGTGCCAGAGATGGGTGGTAAGATGCACACTGTGGGATAGAGGTAGAAATGAGAATATCAGAGCAGAAGCTAAAGTAGCTCCAACTGCAGACAAGGTCGGTCAGATCAGATTACGGTGTTTAGGGCAGTGTAGAAAAGCAGAAGCCAATCTGGTGAAAGTGATTTGGGACATACAATAAGACAAGAGAAACAAAGGTGTACAGCAAAAAGGTGAATGGATCGTGTGAAAAGACCTGTGAGAATCCGGAATGACTGTTGTAGGTAGGTGAGTGGCACTGACGAGAGAGATGGAAAACAGTTGACAACACGTAAAATCCATGAAGAAAATGGGAAAACGTGGGTTGATGACAAACTGCACTAATATAGGTACCAAAAATATTTACTTGAGGTAACAGCAGTCAAGATTCTTGAAGGCTAACACGTCATAAGCCTAAGAATAAGACCTATGTATCTGTTGGTATAGCCTGGACATCATGACAATTAGCACCAGATAAGACAATCATGTTCTTATGACACTATATGGCTTAATTCTGCAAAACAGCAAAAATTATATTTGACATGTCTTAGTCAATCCTATAGCCAACTATAATCCTTAACCCACAGTGAGACTGGACGAGATTGGAACTGTCCTTAAGAATACACATTTTCACCAACTAAAAAATAAATAAATAAATAAATTTGTAAGGGGAGTGTTAGAATGCTTCCATTATGATTTCTATCAACTGAAATGCTTGGATTGCCTATGCTCAATCGTACAGCTTTGACTGATGCCATTAACATCTCAAGCAAAAAGCTAAATTCTAAACTCAGTTTTTTTGTCAGTCAGAAAGGCAAGCTTGCCATCCCTCTCTGACCCAGAACTTGCACCAACTTTGGTCATGTAACATTGGAGATAGGGGGAGTCCCCAACACAGTGCTTTGCAGTCTTGAACACTCACTTTCTTCACTCTTACAGGACCATGAAAGCGAATTTCATGTGGGTAGGCCTGCTGGATGAAAGTGATGATACAAGAGGACACAAGTGCGGAAAAGGAAGGCAAATTCCGTGACTACAGCCACAAGGTGGGAGAAAAAAGCTTTTAAAACAGGCTTTAAACACTCAAATCTGCTAATGCATGGCCAAACCATTTAACAGAACTGGGCTGGTGGGAATGGGAGTGGGAGTGGGAATGCTCTTGATGACAGTGACCAAAATCCTACGCATCAAATGACCACCAAACAACTCTGTGCCCTAGGGGAGGGTTTCACATGAGGAATTGAAAGGGACACTTTTAGGGCAGGTCAAAGGAATCAAGCTTCACACCTTATATTACACAGCATGTAATATCCATTAAAAGCTCTTATGAAACTATGTATACAGCATGCACTCAAAGTCTGTTCTTCATGCATACGTGTATACCTCGGATACAGACTACATCTTAAACCTTACACTGTCTCAGGTTATCCACTCCCAAAGTCATACCACATTTATAGAAGTATGCATCAGAAAGTAATTCTCCACAAGAAAGTGAGGTAGCAGCTTATTGACATATTGTGCTAAGTGTTTGCTGCATGAAATGCACAATAGCAGCAAAATACTGGGCTTTACAAATCCTGAAGTGAACAAATGTGGAGAACAGAAAAAGAAAACAAAACAAAAACAGCATTAAACAGCTTTAAGTGGATGTTTTGGTACCACATACTATTTTACAAAACACATGACTATTTTTACTTAGTATCATGTAAGCAGCCTATTGAACATTTACAATGTTTTCTCACACTTGAAGCGTTTTATTGTGCAAGGCATTTCACACTGAGAATAGTATGCCAGGCCATGACAGAACACATAAAGGTCTTCATATTTCACACTGTGTGTATTACAGACGAGAAAAATGCTGTTATTTTAAAAAAAGTGTACTGGGTTACTTACAACATAGAGGTTGTGCCAAATAGAAACCCACTCCCTTAGCGTGGTGGTAAGTTCTTGTACAAGAGGAAGATCACCAGGAATCACAGTCTCATGTTTTCTGTTAGAAAGCAAGCAAACAGTGTTAAGACATAACAGAAGTTACTAAAAACAAAGAATCAACCTTTCTCATCTGCAGTTAACATGAAGAAACTGGTTTATCTTACAAAGGGTGATAACCTTAAAGTCAGTACTCAAAAAAATCTTCCCACACAGCTTTTCAGGTATAGTACCTTAGCCATTAAAGGGTACACCTACCTGTTAAAACTACTGACCGCAATCATTCCAGTGTGGGTTATATCCAATTAGTCTGTGTCCTAATGGATTTATTTCCAGTTCAAGTTGGTAATTAGCTCTTCTCTCACGTTACCTAGCTCTGCTACTTCTGCAAAACTGTAACAAAAGTTTCTCAGCAATTACAGTTTTTTCACGATTACTGCTAAATTTCAATTTCTTGTTAAAGTTCTTACACCACTGAAGTTACTCGGACTTCCTTGTTTAAAGAGGAGGATATTCTCCTACTGCCTCCTCACCATTAGACATTCGCTCAGTCAACAACCCATTTCTTCCCCATACAAAGGGGCAATGGTTAAACAGAGAGAGGCCATCATTTAGGCAAGCATCAAGTGGATGTTCATGTTTTCTTTTTTACAGCCTTAATCCTGCATCACATGCCCAAAGTTCAACATGCACTGGTTGGCAGTGAGGGCCACTCTCTCACTTCTACGAATGATGCACATCCTTCCCTCCTGTAAAGCTAGTGCTCTTTTGGGTTATTTTGTCATGCCGAGATTTAACCATGGTGATCTGTACCCTTGCTATGTCCTACACCCAAACACAGAACCAGCATGCTGGCCAAGCTGTATCACTCCACTTTTCTCTCATGCCAGCTCCAGCACATGCCCAAGCTGTTAACTGAACTTGGGTTGCCTAACTTTTAGTGCCTTATCCCTCTAAACCAATGGAGTTAGCAAGGGGTTTGGACTTTAGATCTTGAGACTTAATTACACATTAAATTCAAAACTATTAAATGTTGAGCTAAATAATCCAGCACTTGTATCAGCATAGGAAAGACCACCTAAAAAGAAAATGACAATTAGAATATGGTAGTTATGTACTTCCTATAAACACTACTTCTTTCATAGACGTTTGTCTAATAAGACTGATGAATCTTCAAGTCACTTATCTGATCTTAGCCAGCAAAACTAGTGCTCCAGTCTAGAGCTTCTTTAAATTTTCCCTTCCATAACTCAACTATGCCACTAGTTACCCTCAGATCAAGTTAGTTTGCCTATAACATGAAGGAAATGGGTCCTACATGGAGAAGATTGGAGAACTAAGAATGGTCTTATAGGTCCTCCGGAATGAAGGTTGGAAGGCAGATGGAGAGAATGAGAGATTTGTATCAGAGGAATGTGGATGAAAGTATCTAGAGTTATGATAAGTACAGAACTACCTTAAACTATTCATTCCCATTGAACTGATGGGCCAGAACCCCAATTTACTATGAAGCCTGGATGGAATCATGACACCAGACTTTTGAAGATGGTGGCTTCAAATGAAACCTTACACATCAAAACCTTACCAGTTTTAATTTTGTAATTTATTGTAAAGGTATGCAGTGTACAACAGTTTGGTGTGGCAAAATTTTAGTCAATTGAGGAATTTCTAAAGAATGCTGTAGACATGGCAGCACCTGCCGTATTTCCCCGAAAATAAGACCGTCTTATACCCCCCCCCCACCAAAACACGCATAAGGGCTTATTATCAGGTGATGCCTTATTTACCCCCCCCCCCAACACCGTACAACAATCTACATTTATTCAAGTACAAAAATCAACATTTATTCATGTACACAAATCGACATTTATTTGGGCAACAGTTCTAGGTAATGCATTATCAGTTGTGTGAGAATTCTACATAAACAGTGCAACAAACATTTCAACTTCAGAATATCTACACCTTGGCTTTCACAGTACAATATTTCATGTTTTACAAAAAGTGCAGAAAAATCTCAATACATGTGAACTGGAGCAGATGAATAAAACAGGTGAATAACTGCCACTTTTTGAGTGGTGATGCTTTCTTTATTCCTTACCCAAACCGTAAGAGAAAAAATGATGGGAAGTCATAAAAGAGGGAAGGTGGCCTAATGGTTAAGGTGTTTGCCTTACAAACACAAGGTGCAGGGTTTGAGTCTCACAAGGGATAATTGGCTAGGCTTAAAATGGCTCACAAGGGCAGTTAGCTTAGTACTAAACTATGAACCTATAAAAATGAAGTCTGGGAACTAGTGGCCTTACTTTGTAATTACCCCATGATAATGAAATGTTACCTTAATACAATAAAGTCAAAAAACTGACAAGAGTTTGCTGGCAGCTGAAAGCAGGAGCAATCCGCTCAGTTGCCCAGTTAACAGAAAAGTTATTCAAATACAGTCATGTCATCTTATTCTGGAACATTGTCATAAGTCTCCAACCCCCGAATTCCAGCCTGAATTTCTTGCAACTCCATTTCCTGTAGAACCATTGGCCCCAATCTGTCATGCCCAGCAATAGAGCTCTACTTAAATGAGCACTGCTTGTCCATGTAGCCTGCTCGTAGTGCACTGGCAACACAGCTGTCAGTGATTTTATCCCATGAATTCTTCACCCAGGTCATGAACTCTTGCAGGCTAGGCTTCGCAAAGTTTCCATGCTGACTTCTCTCCATTCTATTTTCAAAGTAGTCATTGAGTTCCATGTGCAATTGGTCCATGAATTGCTTGTTTATTGCAATATCAGGAGTCTGGAGATAGGTAGTCACTCCTGTGGGAATCATTATTTGATCTATTCTTCTCTGTGCAAGGAAGATTTTCATGTCTTTAGCATGGTGAGTGCTGGCTGAATCACAGACTAGCAGACATCTTTCACCACCTCGCAAAACAAGTGGCAGCATTACATTAACCCACTTCCTTATAACTGCTTGTGTGCACCAGGCTTTTTCAGTTTCAAGAATGTAAATGCCTGAAACGTGTTCAATCTTATCTTTCTTGCCCTTACTAATGATTAGAGGTGGAGTTTTCTTTCCATCTAGACAAATTGCCAAAATATAGGTAACACGTGCACTTTCGTAACCAGTGGAGGGAATGTAGATTGACGAGGCACCGCTCTGATAAATTGTTTGAGATCCTGGCCCATAAACACTGCAGTTTCACCCATAGCAATCATGATGGAGAGTTGGTATTTAGAGAAGTCGATGCCATCAACAAAGGACTTGAATGCAAGAGCACGTTTTGTAACTTCAGTATCTTCCAGCTTGAAGAGTGTTGACAATCTTCTTGGAGACAGTTCATATCGCTCAAGGAAGCCAACCAGCCAATGTTGTGATACTTTGAATTCTTCTGGGGTATTTCTACCTGTGGTGCCACTGCAAGGGCAAATGCTTGAATATCAGCTCTGTGCACAATCAAAGCCTTTGCTCTCCTGTTAGCAATCCATTCATTGATAATGTCTTCCAGCTCAGGAAATAATGGTTGCCAACCTGATCCACACTTGCACTTCACAGCATTTCCCTCGTCCACCTGTTGACTGAGGTTATCGTACTCTGCTCGCCATTTTCGGACCATTCGTAGAACCAACTTCGTTTCTTTGCAGAAAGCCATCAGATTCTTTCCCCGGGAGTCCTCTAGGATTCCTTTCTTGTACTCGACGGAATAGCTCTTTCTTTTTGCACTCATCTTGTCTGGGGGGGGGGGGTAATTGAAGACTTACTAGACAGGAGTGGCAACAAAAATGGTGACAGTAAAGAAGACACAACCACACCCATTTGTTATCAAGTGCGTACATTTTACGTGCGTTGTCTATACTTTGACAAATCAAAGTACACTTGCCAGTGTTTATGAGCCAAGGATCTCAAATGTCAAGTGTGAGTGAGGATTAGGGTTACAATAAGAATCATGCAGGACTCCCGAGGAAAGAATCTTATGACTTTCTGCAAACAGAAGAAGTTGGATGTCCGAATGGTCCGAAAATGGTGAGCAGATTACGATAACCTCAGTCAACAGGTGTCAATAATATTATTTTTATAATTCAACACGTCCGTCGTGTGTTGTTCACCATCTTAAATGGGGCTTACTTTTGGGGTAGAAGGCTTATATCATGACCACCCTGGAAAACCATGCTAGGCCTTACTTGTCTGATTAGGTCTTATTTACGGAGAAATACGGTAGTGAAATGAGTTTTTGTCTGCATGACAAGGACAGATTTGCACAGAAAATACAATAAAGATAATGTGTGTAAAATAAACAGGAGACAAAATCTGAAAAAAACAAGAAAGGGTTGGCTTTGGATACTTTAGTCCCCAGCCTGATAATAGGTTAAGGAAATAAAGAATCCTTTCTGAATGATTCAGTTCTGTGAAGATAAAATCTTAATTTTTTGTGAATATCAAGGGTAGGGGGAATATATTTCTCCTTGCTGGAATGCTTCAGAAAAATATTGGTAAATCTATAATAAGCTGGTTTAAATCGGAGTTGGATGCCACCCTGGGAGTAAAGGATGGACATGTGCATAGGGACACCCTATCCTTATGACATATATAACATTGTACATCAGAGGATAAACTGCAACTAAGAAACTCTTAACGGAAGTTACTGCAACTTGAAAAAACAGTACTCCAGGAAGAAATTTCATAAGGGCAGAAGATGCTGGTTCAGAAGAAGCTGTATTTAGTGCCTTCAAACTAAACTTAACATCTCAAGTTCCCTGATTGGAAGATGGAGAAGAAATACTCCCTTCAAGAAAGCTTTGCATAACATGGGGGAAGCCAAAGATTGGGAATCTACACCATTAGGAAAGGTTGATATGGTAGCTAACTGAACTTTGATGGCAGAAAAACTTCAGCCTGAATCTAACATGCAAGAACGGAATAAAAGTACGTCTGGATCTGGTCTAATCCCAGAGAGATCAGTCAATGGAAAAGCATCTCCATTTACTGCATTAATTTTTCACATGGACTCCTGAGATAAAAAAATTATACTGAGAACTTCGCTAGACAACAAAGGACTTCACTTGAATTTGAGAAGCTTCAGGTTGTGCAGCCTGGATGTGGTGACCCAGAAGGATGATGAGACAGAATATTATTTTTAGGATCCAAGAGCCATGTGACTTCACTGATGTGAGGCTTCAGGAGGGGGAACCAAATCTGCATGTGCCAGAATGGTGCAATGAAGAACACGGACATCTTGTGATGAACATCTTGTTGGTTTCTATACAAATACTGGCACGAGCAGAAAAAGATGGAAGGTAAGAAAGAGCAGAGTGGGCCACTCCCCGCTGAATGCAGACCATCTCTCTGTGACGTTCCCTTTGAAGGTATTAGGGCAAAGAATCTGCTGCCTTTTTCACTGGTTGGGGAGGCAAAAGTCACAGCAAGGCTTTTTCTAACAGTCAAAAACCTGTGGAGCAACCACTCATGAGGCATCAGTACAGATATGCTGAGCCTGTCAACAATGCAGTTTACCCACCTGGTGATGTAAGCTGCCATCAGAAAATAATGTGAACCAATCATGGCCTCACCCTCGTGGCTTTTTTTGGCATAAGGGGAGGATCCGATTACTCTCTGCTTCTCGATGTACCATAACACAGTCATTGCGTCGGCTTGGACTGAAATCACTCCTGCATTCCTTGCAACAAAAGGAGAACTGCCAGATTACTGACATGAAAGTTGGCCTCTTGTTGATTCAAAACATCTTGGACCATCCTACCCTGAAAATGTCCCCCACTCCAAAGCAGCAGCAGCTTCTGCGTTTACCAGTGCCAACTGTACACAGCGTAACAAGGGATCTTCTGAAGGAATGAATGAGTAAGTCAGCCAACACGCAAATGAGCTTTGCAAAGATGAGTGATTACTACTGTAACAGAAGAAAGGTCTTAAATGTGCATTACTGTGCTTACAGAAGTCAATGAAGAATCCTCATATGAAATCTGGCAAGGTGCACCATGAGACTGCCACAATACCTACAACTAAAAATACATAGGATTCTGGTGGAGAACTTAACTGGATTACAGTTGTACTGAGTTATTTAATATCTAAATTCTCTGTAGAGGAAGTGATAATATGCATCTTGTTGCATCCAAGTGTCATCCTATGAAATGAATTGCCTGAGCTGGTTGAAGGGTTTTTTTTTGTTTTTGTACTTTATTGAAATATCCAAGGACAAAAAGAGTTGCAGCTCGATATGGAACCATGCAAATCCCTCAGAGTTGCAGAACAACTGCAGCCACAGCCATGCACATACTGAATATCCAGGGGGCTTGTAGTGAGACTGAAGGCAGGGCCCTGAATTGAAAGTGACTGGCACCTAAATGATGTGTAAACATCTTCTGGGGTTTTTGCCTTCCTTGATATGGAATTAAGCATCCTGGAAAACTATGAAGCACAACAAACTGCTTGCCTTAAGACAAAGCTGAATCACTTGCACTGTGTTAATTCTGAATGTGGTAGTTACATATGTGTTTAGACTGCTGCTATGGTGCAAGATTGGCTTGAAGACCTGGTTTTCCTTTGGAAACAAAAAGAAATCTCAAATAGTATCCTGGTCCTCTGTGATCTGCTGGGATCTCCAGGATACTTTTTTTTTTAAGCAAAGAATTTCTCTTTCAGATTCATTTTGTTGTGGGAAATGCCTGGGAGCAACTGACATGCGATAGGGTGTAGAGGGGGAAAGGGAATTGTACAACCCTCAGATATTACCCTTCTTACCCATGAATTCTATGTGATGGCCATCCATGTAGGAAGAGCAGTGGAATAACCCCCCTACCCAGACTGTCTCTAGAGGGGAGCAGCCTGCCAGCCCATCAAAGAAATGGCTGCAATATCTCTGGTTCTGTGGACTACTCAGACATCTAGGTATGCATCCATTAAAGGGGCTGCCTCTGCCACTACCAACTCTTTTT